>NC_143013.1:265859658-265892910 GCF_055824585.1 Amblyomma mixtum | reverse complement strand
CTGTGCCAGGACCTCGCCGGAGAGGCTTGCAGTGTGTGTGGTAGAGAGACGTCCGCGAAGAGATCGTAGGAAGTGGCGGGCGACGCTCGAAGGAAAAAAAACAACGCAAAGAGGCAAGAACGAAAACCCGACTGATGCAGTACTATACCCGCTGCTCGCCTACCGCACTCTCTACTCTTCGCCTCCCATAACGCGATAAGCTGCTGAAGGGAAACCTACATGACCTAAAACTTAACACGCGCGGTCAAGCGTGGAATATAAATGTGTGCTCGGACCGACGATTGGAAAAAAAAGGGAGTAAAAATTAGGTGGAGGGGGGATGTCCATAGCCTGCATCAGCAGAGTACTTATCGTGGAACGCACTTATGTGGGGTTAGCCATAAAACAGCCCCTTTCTCTCAGAGTGAAGGGCAAACGACGAGAGGCTTCTATGGGCCGCGAAGAAGGCATTCACACGTTGGCGGCCGAGGACGAGTTTCGATTCGATGTGGGTTCAGTTCCAATTTGACTCCGATTCGCTCAAATCCTAAGCGTTCTTGATTGCAACGCGGACCTTGATTTCCCGCCGTTTTTTTTTTTTTTTTAAAGAAAAACTCGTAAGAAACGACGAGGAAAAAAGACATCACGACGCGCTCGTGTAGGAGTGAACCCACCTCAGTCCCTGCCACAAGTTACACGTAGCTCAAGCCGTTATTCGGCACAAGCCATCATAGAACGCACCAGATAAACTTTCGTACAGTGGTGAGCAGCCTTGTCTAGAGCGCTCGGGCGGTGCACTTCCTTGCAAACAAATCCAGATTTTGTGGCAGCCTCTAGGGTCCAGCTGCAACGCTTGCACGGAAGTAGCGCCAGATAGCCTCGTAAACAAAGCAGGCACTAAAACTTTGCCCTGTAATGAGGGGCTGCTCTCTAATTTCGGTTTTTGTTACCAAGTGCGCACTGCTCAAGCGCTCTAGACAAGGCTGCTCACCACTGTACATGAAAGTTTGGTTCGTGAGTGGTTTGCCAGTGACGCTCACCAATGAGGCGGCACTCTAAACGCCTTCGGGCTTCGAGTGACATAGTCACGCTTTAGAAAGGAAAGCCGCGATGCAGTGCAGAGGCACGAATACAGAGTGTTCGCATCTGCGACAGTCCGATACTTCTCCGCGTCTCCTGCACACTGCTATCCCGAGAATTCAGAACAGAGCACGAAGAAAATGCTGCCAACTCTTCCTGGTACCCAGATCGAAATCGAGGAACGGTTCTCCAAACCTTAATCATCGGGGCCTTTGGGCCGCGCAAAAGGGGTAGGTGACCTCAAATACACTGACGTATCCTGCGGGTTGGCCTGACCGACTGTCTGTGCCTACCAACCACCTCAGACCTGCAAGTGATTCTCTGATGCTATACAGCGATCTTGCCAATTCTGGATCTGGACTCTTTGAGGTTAAAAGCTAAAGCTAAGCCGGGAAAGACAAAGCATTTGTCGTCTGAGATTCGCACCCGAAAGCACGAACATACGCCCGCCATGGTCCCTTGTCTTTTAGAGTGCATAAACATCAATGTGCCCCCTTTCAGCTGAAAGCACGTTAGAGGTGCACTGATTACTTTCAATGTTTCTCCGTTCTGAACTCAGCAGCCTAAACAACCCCCCCCCCCCCCCCCCCCCCCCCCCCCCACCCCCCTCTTTTGGACGAATTCAAGCCACATATGGAACACTCACAACAAGACACATGAGAGAGTGAGGAGCCGGGAAGAACGTTATATAGAGCGGCATGTAAGGCGCACAAGCAAGGCGCCAATACAGGCGTTTAGAAAGGCGCTTTGTTCCTGAATTGAGCCAGGTCTCCCGAGGTCCCACGGAGCTACACGGGACACATATGACACACAAGTTGAGGCAAACGTGACGTACAGGTGAAACGAACAAGTGCCTCACCCGTTACGTGGCAGGCTTAGCCCAACTCTCATAACAATGACGACGTCCAACGCGGAGCAAAGTGGAAATCGTTAAACCCACTGGTGAAAATAAATGGTAGAAAGAGAAAAAGAAAAAAAAAAACACAAGACGACGGACGAGCTCGACAGACTCGAAGAGCACGCGTAAAGGCGGTCGCGGCATCGACGTGACCGCTGTCATCGCGTCCGTTGCGAACAGCGAGTCGCGCTCACGAAATAAGCGCCGAGCCCAGTACTACTTAGTGGCCGGAGCAGCTTATCGAGAGATACTGTACAGCTTCCTCCCTGAGAAAGGCAGTAGCGCGGAGGGGAGGCCGGTGTGCCCTTTCTCTCTTTGCTTTATTATACTTTTTTTTTCTGTCTCGGCCTTCTTTTCACGAGGCGACGCAGTGCAGCAGCGATAAGCGCTCCCGTAGCCACGGGATACGGAGCTCGAACCATGCCGCTCGCAACTCGGCGCACGCGCCGCGCCCTCCCGCCGGCGCGGTCAAAGGTCAATCGCGCGGGACGCGCCCTCTGCGGAGGTCAAGGGTGGTGGTGGTGAAAACTTTTAATTTCTGAAATAGAGTTTGGGAGCCACAGAGTGGCCACGCTACATGGTCGGCGTCCCTAGTCCGGGACACCGCATGACAATGCCCCGTCTCTAGCCCGTTTCACCAGAGCCCTTTGGGACTCAAGCGAGGAGCAGTTGAGAAGGGCAGTCTCCCATGCCTCTCTGGAAGGGGTAGGGGAAGGGGGGAGGTGGGGATTTTGAGTACATGCCCACACCATGTGGAAGATATCACAGGTCTCCCCACAGTGTGGGCATCGCCCATCCGTGTTAGGATCGTAATGCTTTAAGATTGCAGGACAGAGTAGAGTACCTGTCTGCAGGCGCCTTAAAGTTCGCTCCTCCGTCTTACTCAGCGCCTTTGCAGGGGCCGGGAAAAGGCGGTGGATGTCGCTATAATGCGTTATAATTTCCTTGAATCGCAGCAGCGGCTGGTTAGTCTCCGAGCCAGAAGAGCTGGGATGAGGAGCCCGGTGAGTAAGCGCTCGGGCAGCCGCGTCAGCGGCCTCATTACCTCGTAAGCCCTGGTGGCCAGGAGCCCAAATGATTCTTTTGGGTGTTGGATCAGTGGCAGTCCGTCTTAGAATGCAAGCAGCTAAGGGGGAGATCTCCCCTGCCAAGTAATGATCACATGCTTTTCGGGAGTCCGTAATGATGATTCTCGAATTGGCGTGGGCGGCAGCAAGCGCTATCGCTACTTCCTCGGCTCGCATTGAATTCGGGGCTCGAAAAGAGAGTCCATCAACGTGCATTTCCTGGTGAACGACAGCGGCCGTGTAAAATCCCGTGGGCGATGGGCCTGCTACGTCTACATAATATACACCGGGTCGGGAGCCGTGTTGTCTCTCAAGAGCCCGAGCCCGCGCTTGTCGCCTGTTTACGTGCATGTCGGTGTCCATGTTACGGGGGAGCGGGGAGACCCAGAGCATATGGCGCCACAGTACTGGGATACGCTCCGCCTCCTCTGGAGTGCAGTCGTGTTGGATGTGTAAGCGGTTTAGCAGGCGGCGCCCAGGGGCCGTCTGCATGAGCCGCGTGTATTGGTTCACGAGGTGGGCCTCCCGCAGCTCCTGGTAGGAGTTTAGCACCCCCAATGCCTTGAGTTTGGCATTAGAGGTAGTCACCGGGAGATCCAGGGCTCGCTTAGTTGCCTTGCGGATGACAGCGTCTATTCGCGCCTCGTCTTGCTTAGTAGTGCGGAGATATGGCACGGCGTAGAGGATCCGGCTAGTCACGAAGGCATAGACGAGCCGAAGCGCGTCCCTGCCCCACAGACCGCCCCGCTTGTTGGAAACGCGGCGGATCATGCGCCCTACCTGTTCGCCTACTCTCTTGAGTTTCAGAATGGTGGAGTCCGGTCTGAGTCTGTGGTGAATGAAAAGGCCCAGAATACGGAGCTCCTCCACCTCTCTAATAGGACCTCCTGACAGAGAGATGTGAATTGCTGTCCTATCCTTTGGGTTCGCTCTGACATGCAAAAGCTCTGATTTCGCTGGAGCACATTGGAGCCCACAGTCAATGGCATACGCATCGACTATGGAAGCGGCCTGCTGAAGGCGGGCCTCCATGTCCCCAAGGCTCCCCTCAGTGGTCCAAATTGTAATGTCATCTGCATACAACGCGTGTTGAATGCCTTCCACCCGGGCCAGTTGGCTTGGGAGGTGCATCATAGCTATGTTGAACAGGAGCGGTGATAACACCGCTCCCTGAGGTGTACCCCGTGTTCCCATCATGTAAGGGCCGTATTCCTCGCCCTCAATCCGAAGAAAGGCCTGGCGATTAGTCAAGAAATTTCTTACATACGCGTAGGCCCTAGCCCCACAATCGGTAGAACTCAAGTTGGCCAGGATGCTTCCGTGTTTAACATTGTCGAAAGCTCCTTTCAGATCAAGGGCGAGGATGGCTTTGTCATTGTGTTGCATAGTTGTGGGTCGTATTACATCCCTGTGCAGCTGGAGAAGGACATCCTGTGCAGACATGTGGGGGCGAAACCCGAACATGGTAACTGCAAAGAAGCCCTTACTCTCCAGGTATGGAGAGAGGCGGTCCCGAACCATCGTCTCCATAAGCTTGCCCGCACATGAGGTCAAGGGCTATTAACACCACTGAATGTTCACTCCTATGCCTGCTAACATAGCCTCCAAGATTACCGCGCGGCGACAACCAACGCAGACGGATGGGCGATCTCGGCAATGGTTTGAAACCGCGGCAGGGGTAGGACATTACACAATACGAAGAAATTAAAAGGGCGCTCCTTACCCCAAGTGATGCGGCGGAGGGACTCGTCGAATCGAATCCATCGGCTCACCAGAAGAGACGAAGATGACACGGGTAGATTTCCAAAGACGCAGCACCTTCTTGAGACGACGACCGAACGAACCGCGAAGGGACTAGGCGAACAGAGCCGACTCAGCAGTGACCGACTGCCACCTTATACCATGCGAGGCACCGTCGAAGGCTCTTCGAAAAAACGCCGCGGCGACAGCAGTCTTCGTGCCTGCTCCGGGAACGAGCGACCGCTGCCAGATGGAACCCAAGGTAAACGACCAGCAGAGGCGCCAACCGCAAAGGTTCCCACTTTTTGCGCTTAACCGAGAGTCGGACAAGACCAGTACTTCAACCGATACTAACGAGGAAAGCGTTTTCGCTAAGTCTGTGAGACGGAAAATACGATTAAAAAAAAAAAATCACCGGCCGCGGGGCCGTCGTCGCTTCATTTGTAGCGGTCGTTTGGTGCGACCGCTACAAATGAAGTACAGTCACGGACAGAAGTTTACGGGATGAGGATTCCGAGAAGAGAAATTATTTCTGCGCTGCCTTACCAGCTAGGACGTTGACATCTATTCCAGCAGATGGAGCACACGTGTCCTCCCATGCTTGGGTGCATTTCTGCGCCTGACCGCAGAGAAATAAAATTTCCTTTTTTACCGCCAATTCACACCCCACGAACTTTTTTTGTTCATTACTATATTGTACAGCATGCAGTTAGAGCGATGGGCGCCAAGTTTATAACTTGCGGTCCACTTCAAATACTCTCAGAGTTCCACACAAGTCCCGCAGGGTGAAGAGAGCGTGTGTCCTCGACTCCTTCACAGCTTCGAAGTGCTTACTAAAGACTTTCGACACATGTCCCGGCATCGAAGGACGGTACGCATGTCCTTGCGTTGATCTCATTGGAAGCTCGCTTGATTGCTTAGGGACGGCGCGACAGTGCATGCAGCATGCTATCCTTATGCTGCCGTTCTCCGCTGTAGTCCACGCCAGTAGTGCACATAGGTCACTACTAAGTATGGCTGCGTGCGCCAGTCGGAGACACATAGCGATGGGTAGACACCCCTGTTTACCCATCGCTATGCATAGCCTTAAGCAGGACGCAGTATGGCTGCGCCGACTTTGCGAGACGAAGATGCGGCACCATCTGTTATGAGGCTAATAACTCATAAAATGCCTCGTCTCTTAATGATACCAATTCTGCTGCCGGCTTACAAGATAGTGGTAAACGCTTGAGTGTGCAGGCCCTAGCGACGCTCCTCTGTGGTTTGCGATAACTCGGCATACGATAATTACGGATATCCGCCGCGGGGGCTCAGTGGCCTCGGCAACTGATCCCAAGGCCGCGGGATCGAATCCCAGCCGCGGCGGCTGCATTCCGATGCAGAAAACATTGCAAAAACTCCCGTGTGTTGCGGCGCCGTCCACAACGGCGTGTTTCATAGACCACGTGTCGCTTCTGGACGTTCAACACCACAGTTCACAAAACTGAGGGTACTGGTGCGCCTTTCTCTAGCTAGACCTGACACCACTTTTCGTTCGGCCTTTATGAGGAATGCGACGGCGAGATATTGGGCCCAGCCAGGCGCTCGACATATTCGTCTTCCCGGCCGACCTCTCCGCCCTTCCAGTCAAACAGCTCACCTACCTAAACTAAGGTAGTAAAGGGAATGAAGAGTGTTTTCGAGAGGCCCGTGAACGTTGCAGAACGAGGGCGAGTGACCGATCCACCGCGTGCAAGAAGTGACCGCGTTCGTGAGAGCTTAATCACGTACGTCACGAGCTACAAATAAAAACGGAGGTGATACACACACTCGCCAAAGAAGAGAGATAGGTACAAGACGCGATAACCGCCAGGCAAGAAGAGCCTCCACACCCCAAGCCCGCGCGGTACATTTTCCCGCCCCGACACCGAACGGAGCGGCAAACGCGCGCCCCTGCATGTCGATTAAAAGAACCAGCTTTTGTAGAGCAGCCAACATTCCCTCCGCTCGCCACCCCTCCGGCGGACTTTCGATTTCGGAACCACTCCGCGTTCCTTCCACGCTTTCTCCCCCTACTCTCTCCCTGTCGCCCTTCTCGCGCAGCTTCCTCGGCCAGCGAGCAAGCAGGCCGACGGGCCGGCAGAGGAGAGAGGCAGGCCCGTCGGAGAGGGCTTCTTCGGATACCACACGGCGTCCTCAGCGGAGGCAGGTGCAAAGCTCGCCGATGCCCGCTCATTCGCCGCCTGCCTCCTCTACGCGGCAATCAATGCGGCCCGGCATTTCGCAGTACGCACCAGCGTGGTTTGCGACCAATTAAGGCGTATCTCAGACCCGCCGCAGGCGGCGTCGGCATTTTCGTAAGTACACTGGCTCAGTCCGCGCCGACGGCACGTGACCACGATAGCAGGTGCAACCCGAGCGGCGGTCTCCTACGACGGCGGCGGTACGAAACAAACAAGCAAGCGGGGAAGAAGATTAACCATATGCCGCGGAGCTCCTATACCCCCAACCCCGACGCCGTTTTTTTTTTTTTTGTTGCCTCTTGGGCTTTTCTTTTTCGCTCTATGCTCCATGAAATGGCTTTGCGATCTCACACAAGCGGTCTCGCTTTCGCCGTCCGCTAAGCCTCCCACCAGAGCGAATAAGGCTGCGACGCTAAAGAGAGTTATAAATTGACCGCGGACACGCACATATCGGGTCCAAAGGAGCCGGCGCCTAGCTCAAGGTCATCTTGCTTTGCCTAGTCGCTGCATCGCTCAGTGAATCGGCGAGAAAAAAAAAATAAATAGAAAGAAGACGACGAGGTGAACCGTGCGAAAACTGCTGTTAGAAGCGCCTAAAAGCGGTCTAATTTGCTGTTACGTTTAGTCACGTCGTGTCGCTGATATACCGTAAGTGAGCGTCAACGCAAAGCACACCTCCTCGCTAGGCAAGAAGTGCCGAGTACAGTGTGCGGCACCTTGTCTCGATAAAAATAAAAAGTGGGGCAGGAAAGTTTAGAAACGGGGGACAGCGAGAACCGGTGCCTTGGCCTTGGCCATAAACTTATGTAAGAACAAGCGAATCACGCGCGAATCAGGCGTTGCGGTGAAGTAGTAGTAGTAGTAGTAGAGTACTCACGGTGCCTCCACGAGCAGGTACATCCCCGACGAGTCGCGACCAACGTGACACCTTGGACGAATCCTTGCCACGCGTGCAACGCGGTAAGGTACTGCCTGAGGCGTTATCGGCGACCGGAGTCAAGTTCGAAAGGCGAGGCGCGCCCGAGTGAAGGAGAGGGGAGGTGATGCGAACAGCACAGCAGCGGCAAGCACACACGCACACACACACTCGGCGTACTGCCGCGCCAGCCAGAGCCGAGGGACTTGATAAAAAGAAAAGAACCGCAGCAAAAGAGACAAATCGCGATAAACAACAAAGAACCCCGCGCGCGAGGCAGTAGAGAGGAGGAAGGCAAGATGATGAGGGTGGGAAGGGAGGGATGGAGCAACTCAGTCTGCGCAACGAACAGCGCAAAGTTATAGAGGAGGGGATGCGGAGAGCGCTGGGGAGAGAGAGATAGAGAGCGCGGCGCAGGGAAAGAAGAAAGGAGGAGGAGGAGGACGGTGAAACCTCCCGCCGTAGGGCAGTGTACTATCGCTGGAGACTTCGCACTGCACGCCGCTCCAGCGAAGACTGCTGGACAAGCAAGACGTCATCTTTCCGCGGAATAAACAAAAACATGAAAAAATAAATACTTGCTGGTCACTTCAAGCGTGTTAACCGGTGTGCGTGTGTGTACAGCGGCAAGCTTTCTCTTGACAGCGTGAGAAAGCGGCTGCGTTTGCCTTTCGCTTTCGAGCAACCGCCTCCGGAAAAATGGCACGATGATGATGAATGAAGCTGAGATCCATCGAAAGCATGCTGGGGGAGGGGGGGGGGAGGGGGGCTAGCAAAGTTCTGATATACGCGTCTCCGTTTGTGGGATGGAGGGAGAAAGCGATGACAGTGACAGCAAATGTCGCCAGTGTCCAGGGAATTCCAAAGCGACAACGAGCTCTTACAAACGCCAGACTCTCTCGTCAAGCGAACTTTCACGCGAAACAACGAAAAAAAAAAAGGAATCTTGCGTCGACGAAAAAGTGACAGCGTCGGAGCGCGTGCAACCGCGAAACGTCAAAACAGGACCGACAGCCCCACGTGTGCGCGAGACCTTTGTTTCTGCCGAAACATGCTTATCTAAAGGAGTATACGATCTTGGAGAACCAGATGAGAGAAAAGTAGCATGGGGTAACAACCAGGCGGGCTCCACGAGTTCGTGAGTGCACACGAATCTAGAGAGAGAGAAAAAAAAAACAGTAGTGGCACTGACCTCCTGTTCGAGCAGACGCTGTACTTGTCCTGCCTGGGCATGGTCAGGTACTCGTCGCCCAGAATGAACAGATCCTTGGAGATGATCATGGCTCAGCCGGTTCCGTCCGATCTCGCCGCAAAACGACCGAGCCAGGCGTCCGAGAGGCGAACGCCAACACACCACACGCAGTGAACGACAAACACACACGACTACGGCGATCGGAGCAGAAGCAGCAGTGGCGGTAGTCAGGCCGAACCGTGGTCCGCCGGCACGGCCGCCCGGCTCACGGGACGATGCATCAGCTCCTCCGCTCTCCTCTTCCTCACCAGCTCAACACAAGTGCAAAACGGCAACAACAGCGGCAACGGCACTCACGCAGCAACAGAAGACCGCCCGGTGGCATTCACACACAAAACGCGGCGAGCACAAAACGCGAACGGGGCAGTAGAAAAATGAAAAGAACCAAGCAGGGAGCAGTAGCACGCCGGTGGGGTAGCTTCAAAAGGAGCGGGGTGGGAGAGCCGGCACGGCGGTAGAGGAGCTGGCAGGTGCCCGGGGGTGTCGGCGGAGGGGCTGGTGCAGGTGCTCCTTCAGCAGGTGAGCACCATCGGGTGCACGGCGTCCGGCAGCCCCAAGGTCCGGCTTTGAGCGGCGGCGTCTCTCAGAGCGAAGGAGCGTGCTGCAAGTTGCCGGTGCGTCGCTCGCGACGGCCGCTCGCAGTCGCTGTCGACACAGTGACTGAGTTATTTGCGACGCAGGGCGGCTGGCGGCGCTGGAGGCGGCAGCGCGCGCGCGCGCGCCGGAAACGGGTTGGGCCGAGTCCAACGCAGCGCGCCGGCGCGCCGCGAGGGAGGAGCGACCAGCTCGGGCGGCTGCTGCTGCCGCCGCTGCCGTAGCCGGCTGCGCTGCTGTGCCGCTTGGGATGTCCATCACAGAGCTCGCCAGACAGCCGGGAGACGGCGGCCACCGGTCGAAGCAGAACCCGGGTGTTCCCTCGACGCTCCGCGGTTCGGCTCCGCGGGCTTAGCCGGATAAAGAGCAGTTGGGCCGAGGTGTGGTTGGACGCGTGGTGGTCGGTGGCTGCTGCTTTACAAGTCGAGAGAGTAGTTTGTGCGGCCGGCATTCAATGAACCTCGCTAAGGGGCTCATTGGACGGGTCCAGAGAAGTAGAGCTCTTCGCCACGTTTGAAGGTGTAGCAAAAAAATAATAAATTTCGCACACTCACCGCTGCTCGCCGTTTTGTCGTTCACAGCCATCTGCGGAAAATGAAAACGAAAATTGGGTTTTGAGCAAAGGAAATAGCGCAGCAATTGTCTCACATCTCGACGGACACCCGAACCACGCCGTAAGGGAAGGGAGTGAAAGAAGAAAGAGAGAAAGAGATGCCGTAGTGGAGGGCTCCCGAACAATTTCGACGACCTGGGGATCTTTAACGAGCACTGACGTCGCATAGCACACGGGCGCCTTACAGGTGGCGATACTTTCGGTTAATAACCGGAAAGGTGTTATAGCTAGCCTGAACATTTGCCAAATTTGACAGAGCGCCTTTATATATGCGTGTGGTATAACTCAGTACATGTGATTTCATGCCCAAGAGGACTTTCATTAGCTTAGGGAGTCCCCCAAATATAACGAGAATTTGTAATTCAAGTTTATTTTTCACTGCTTGCACATTATTATCTTTAAACTCTCTCCTTGTACTTCACTTGGCAATCGCAATGAACGTAAGTTGCTCTACCACAAATTCGACTAGAATTGCCAGACAGAGAGTCTAAAGATAGCGACAATATGCCAGGATTCGATAAAGGACCCAGTACATCTGTACTATCTCTTTCTACGCGAATAAAACAAAAGAGGCATTCGTCACACATGCTCCCAGGGAGCACAATTAACCAATTCACAGAAGCAGTCCGTAACGTTGACTTCATATCACATGAGCAATATTAGGACAAGTCAAGAATTTCCTGTATCTACAGAGAACGCATTGCGGCATTTCATGTCATTTTGCTTTGTTTCTTTTTATGCCCTTAAATAATCTGCATGTATCTGCCTTTTTCCTGAACTTTCATGTGTTACATATCAACCCATATCATAACTAGTACAACTTTGTAACCTAATGCACACATATATTGTTAATGCGTCAACGCTAGAGGAGTCATTGCAAACGGAAATGGCGACCGCCACCTGTCAGCAGCCAGCGGAAGGTGGCGCACCTGCCACGGTGGGCAGATCCCATACCATACCGATCCCATACCATACAGATCCCACGGTGGGCAGATCCCATAACATACCGATCCATACCATACCGATCCCATACCATACAGACCCCACGGTGGGCAGATCCCATACCATACCGATTCATACCATACCGATCCCATACCATACAGATCCCACGGTGGGCAGATCCCATACCATACCGATGAGCAGATACCTGCCCATCGGGCTACGAACGAACTTCGTATATTATCTGCACGAACTTAGAGTATGCTACCTCGGATACAACGACCTTTCGTGTGTTAACCACAGATATAATGAACTCTCATGTGTTGACAGCAAATATAACAAAATTTCGAGTGTTGCCTGGTATATAACGGCCTTATGTATGCCACCTTGAATGTAACTGACTTTCGTGTCTGAACCTTGGATATAACGAACTCAGTGTCAACCTCGCATATAACGAACGTTTGACTGCTAACGCATTCAAACGATTCACACAGGATCGCCTAAGAGGTTTATTTTTTTCCTTCTATAAGTTTCAAATTCTATCAGTTTTGCGTGCATTCACTTTTCATCACTCAGCGTTTTTCGCGTAAAACTCCTGCTGTTACCATGTGCTATAGGACGAAAGGACGTAGAAAAAATGTTCACAAAAAGGCGACAATAGTTTTTATGGGACTGTCCATGCCTTCAGTTGCAACAGTAGGAAGCTTCCTGAGAGTTAATTTCTTTTTTTTTTTAACGATCATACGATTGAGGTGTTTACGGAGCATCGTCCTCATCAAAACATTAGCTTCCACTGTATTATTTGGCGTCTGGTTCATTATGGCCTTAGCTGCCGCTGCGCGCCTAAACAACATATAGCAACATTTCTATAATAAATTTATTAATGGCCATGCTACCGGCTTCAACATAAGCATTTATTTATTATTCGCTTTCTTCCCTTCGTTTCTTTATGTGTTTGTTTTCTTCACCCTATTTCTTTATTTATTTCCTTTCTTTTCCTCTTGCTTCCTAGTTTAACAAGGGACTGATAAAGGTTTGGTTTGGTTTATGTGGTTTTAACGTCCCAAAGCGACTAATGCTATGAGGGACGCCGTAGTGGAGGGCTCCGGAAATTTCGACCACCTGGGGTTCTCTAACGTGCACTGACATCGCACAGTACACGGGCCTCCAGAATTCCTCCTCCAAACAAATTCAACCGTGCATGTGCACTGAAGTGTTAGGGCTAATGGCTTCAGCGTATGCACCTCTCAGGTAGAATAGCCCAGAGCCTCCTACAGATATTCTTAGACGCCCGTGTACTGTGCGCTGTCAGCGTACTTTAAAGAACCCCAGGTGGTCGAAATTTCCGGAGCCCTCCACTACGGCGTCCCTCACAGCCTGAGTCCCTTTAGGACGTCAAACCCTCATAAACTAAGCTAAACGAAACCTCCCTCAAAGGAATGCGTCACGGTGTTAATATCCTTGCTCTATAGGACGTCAAAGAGTACTAATTAAGCGCGCAGAGATGCGACGGGAAGCGGTGGCTGCTTTTACGAGCCGTTCGAGTCACGTTGCTAAGCGTGGAATGCTCCAGTGCACTGACCTCGCAGGCTCTCCATAAATAGCCAAACCGTGCAGAACAGTCAGGCCCCATAGCTGCCATCGCGCCTATACTGGACCCAGCGTGCGCGGTGAAAACACGGACCAAACTTGTGAGGCACCACATCGCCTTCGTGCGCTGCTGAGTATTGTATATAATACAGAAGTGCAGGCTTTTTTTTTTTAAATATGCGTGCAATTGGGTTTTTCTTCCTAATCGTGGTATGTGTCTCGCTTGGTATCAAGCGCACCGTACCTTCTGAGGATGTGGAGAACTTTCCCCCTCGCATCTCCAGAGATTTGAAAGCTGAGCTGTGTCACAGAAGCCAGCACGTAGACCCAGCTAGCATAGCAACTCCCCGCGGCGTCAGTAGTTTTGATTAATTCTGCACGTGTTATTATTGTATATGCAAATGAGAGACATGAAAACGAAATCTAAAGAACGGAAGATAAAGTTGTATGTTTCCAGTTTCCTCCCTTTTTTATCGTATGTAAAATGTTGTACACTGAAAAATAAAGGCAAACTGAATTTGGCAGTCAAGTTTATGTTTATTAGCAGTCGTTCGTCTGGGGAACCGATGATGTACGCTATATTCCGGAAAAACAAAACTACGTCACATAAGCTACATACAAGCTTATGGGCATTTGCAATCTTTGCGCCCTTTTATGATGCACAGCGTCTTGGACTGTGGAAAAATTAATAAGACAAACTAAATATGGCACAATCGTGCATTCATTTCCAATGCATCATCTCAGAAAGAATATACAGTCGAGCTCACTTATAACGGACGTAGCTATATAGAACGTTCGTTTAATACGTGCTACCATCAAATTGTGTATTAGAACATGGCACTGCGTCTCGTATTAAACGAACAACAGTGGCTGCAGCACTCGGTTAAAGCGAACGAAGGAGAGACCCTTGCTGCAGTGTGTAGACAGCGCGTGGACGGCAGACAGCCCGCACGTGCGCTGCGAGGCGCGGATACAACTCAAGAACGAAGCGACTTTTCCCCGTCAAAGAACACCCTTCCAGCCAGTGGCGTCGGCCGACTCTCATGACCCTGCTAGCTTGACAATGCAGGGAGTGACAGATGAAAGGGTATAGTTCTCTCTATACATGGTAGGGAATAGTCCACTCTCTTCATTGTCACGCTAGCAGGGTCATGAGAATCGGCTGACGCCATTGTCTGGAAGGGGATCCTCTGACGGGGAAAAACAGCCGCTTCGTACTCGAGTTGTATCCGTCTATAGTGATGCACACTGCAGTAGCAATCGCTTTTTCGTTCGCGTTATACGAGTGCTCCACCAAAGAGTATTCATGGACACATCTAAGTTCCATTCTCCCGACGATGAATATTCCTTCAGTGTAAAGTAGCCATCGGGTCATATGCCTGGTTACCTCCCTGCCTTTTCTTCTTCGTCTCTCTCTCTTATCATTTTATTTACTTCAAAATATGCGCCGAGATCGTTGCACCCGAGCCTTCGGGGAGCATGGGAGGAGTTTTCAGTTATCGTTCACTGTAGTTTCGCGAAGCGAACTTTGAAATTTTTGCGCACAGCGTAAGTTAGCAGCTTTTCTGAAGAGCGACCGAGGCCCACCCCGTTTCCCAGAGAGAGTTGGAATGCTGGGTTCACTGAATAGGGAGCGCGGAAGCCGTTTCTTGTCCCTGGCGCGTGTCGGCTACTTTCATCCACTGTCGACGGTTCTCATTAAAGAAGCAGAGGCCGCGGGGCCGTTTACTTGCCCAACAACAGTCGCGCGGCTGCGACAAAGGGACTCTGGGAGATCAATGCGACGCCCTCTCCTCTTGGCGTATTTTCACCGTTGTCAACAGCCCCGCCTGTCACCTGGACTCAAGAACCTTCAGAGCATTCCGCAGAACTTGACCTACGGGTCGGGAACGGCAGATACCATGGCGGTTTGCCATGGGAAGTTCCTCGCTCGTGGAGGATCGGTGGTCCCAACCGCCTTGAGCTTCCCCTGCGTATCCTAAGCCCACACTGGCTAAACCCAGCGCAGGCGAGCACTGAGCACGGGTCTTCAGTTGCGACATAGTTATACTCTGTCATTTATCCCTGTAAATTGTCTCTGCAAGCACAAAAGCATCACCGATCTCCTTGGAGCGCTGCCGCCGCGGTGGCTCAGTGGTTATGGTGCTCGGCTGCTGACCCGAAAGACGCGGGTTCGATCCCGGCCGCGGCGGTTGAATTTCTTTGGAGGAGAAATTCTAGAGGCCCGTGTACTGCGCGATGTCAGTGCACGTTAAAGAACCCCAGGTGGTCGAAATTTCCGGAGCCTTCCACTACGGCGTCTCTCATAGCCTGAGTCGCTTTGGGACGTTAAACCCCATAAACCAAACCCAGCCAAACCTTGGAGCGCTAGGCGTTCAGCGCACTGCCTTGAGCCGGCGCTGCGCCCTGAAGCCAGCCACCGCCACCACCAGCGGCCGAAGCAACGGCGGCAGCAGCAGGAGCAGCGCCGGCGGTCAGCGACCCCCTCGAGCGGCGGCCGCCGCCGCAGCCGGGCCTGCGAGGCACGCAGCAGCAGAAGCAGCAAAGCAGCAGCAGCAGCCGCGGCTCTCCCGCAGCGAGAGCGAGCGAGCGCGCGCGCCGCCACCGCTGCTCCCTCCTTCCGATATCGGTCCAGATTAGCCGGCCTTCCTGCTTTCCCAGTTATCCACGAGGAGAGGCGTCACCCCGTATAGGCTGCTGCCGCCCCAGCAGCCGAGGCAACAGCCCTATTTTGGGCCCCCGTCGTAGTCGTCGCCCGCCGTCTTCTGGGGGCTGCCGCTGACCGCCGCAGAGCCTGCTGCCGACGCCCACCCGTGCCTGCTGCATAGCCCGGCACGACGCGTGGTGTACTATACACGCGGCCCTTCGCTCGCATGCCATCGACGCGCACGTGCGCGCTTTGGCGCATATATAGTATGCACGGCTGCGGCTCTGTTCGCTTTCTCTCGACGCGCGAGAGAGTCGGCGGCACGAGGAACCAGGCGCGCAAAAATGGCCCCGATTTTTTCCCCTCGTTTCGCGGTCGCGCAGCGGTCCTCGGGTGTGCCGATCGAGCGGCAGCGGGCCTCCCTCGCTGTCTGAGTGACCAAATTGTATCTATATCAGGCTGGACCTGCCACGGGAGGAGAGACGACGAAGAAAGCGAGTCTGGTTTGCTCAGTGCCGCTTTGCTGCTTGCGACCGGAGCAGAAGATGCGGCCGCGCCGCGGCGCTGCGTACGCTATGCATACGCGCTTCAACTTGGCTTGCAGTAGAGGGTGAACTGGTGCTATTCTTTTCTTTTTCTTTTTGTTTCTGCGCACGCATTGCCGCGTCTGTTCCACTTAGCGACTTCTCATCATCCTCATTTTCGTATGTGGTTTCTTGAACGCGAGCGTATTTAGAGCCGGTTTGCGCACGGGGAAGTACATCTATGCACTACGGTGCAAACGTGCACCGCTCTCAACAGTCTCGCACAGCCCCCTCTCGTCTCATACGTTCGCGCGGCACATGTTGGTAAAGCGCGACGAAACCGAACCTTTAGGAGGCCGTGGGCTTTATGAACGCATGTAGTACATACAAATCTCTGTATTGGGCGCGAGCGCCACCACTGGAGGGAATGGCGCTAGCGTCGCTTTTGCGTAGCAAGTGGGATCACGGGTCTCCTCTTGCTGTTGCCGAAGCGAACGCTCGCCTGAATTTTGTGCGTTTTAAATGCTAAAAGTCGTGTTGTCATCTGCATTTTTCGTTTTTAGTGAGTGCCAGCATTGTGCACTTTAATCGTGTGTCGTCGCTGGTACTGCTACTGTTTATTTAAGCTTTTGCATGGTCGCTTACTGCTCTGTGTCTCAATGCCGGACTTACGCGGCGGAACCAGGCGTAAGCTTCCACTTCTACCCGAAGGACAGAAAGCTGCGAGAAGCTTGGTTAGTTAAGCTGCGAATGGGAAAAGGTGCGAGTGCCCATTCTCGTGTGTGCAGCAAGCATTTCAGCGAACAAGATTTCGTCTATGGAGTTGGCGCTAAACTGTTCGGTGAGTAGCGGCCAAAGTTGCGGCGCGTATTTGCGTCCGCGCACGTATCACTTGTGGAGTCAGCGAAGGATGTTTGTTGACAGGGTAGAAAAGGCGTTGGCTTCTACGCGAAGCAGTGCCATCCCAGAACCTGCCTGTTCGGCCTTTGGATCGCCAGCCGTCTGCTCGGCGTCGCCGAAACAGGGTACAGGGCGGAGGTAAGCTGAATGTGCATGGCAGCGTCGGGCGCGATTACGCAGTTTTAATTTCGCGCATAGCACTGCATGCGTAGCATAGTTACGTGTTTGCAAGTAGGTATTACTTTGTGTCTCAAATAATACTTTTTTTGCTTGCTGCGCCTTTGTGCGGGGAGCTTTTGGTAACGTGGTGTTGAACTGGCGTGTATTTGATGAATGAATGTATTCATTGTGCCGCGAGACTCATAAAAGCGAACTAATGCTGGCCGGTGGCGTGTAACTTCCATGATTAAGCTCATTTGTTATTTTGGCGCTCGTAGGCTTGCTGATGTTATCTTTTCTTACAAGTGCTAGAACCAGTACCTGCTAATGGTGCTCGTATCATTGTTTACATTTTGTGCCACTTGCACGCGCGTGACGAACATGTACGAACGCATTTTAAAACGGCTTGGCTAAATTTCAACATGCATCTGTTCTGAAAATCAGTGTACATCATTGCTAAGCTAAAATTTGTTTCCACAAATGTGCTATGCAAACAGAGGCCGAGCTTTAAACGGCCAACGTTAATAAAATACAAAGACCAGGTGCTGTTCACCTGATCACCTAAGTATCAACTGCAAGCTTCTTCATTTGTTAGTCAAGAATTTCATTAGAGTGGAATTAAGGCTGATATTGCAGTGCGTGCAGCAAGGGTGGAGAATTTATACCTACTTGCATAGCAAAGGCTGTGGCTAACTGTTTTAATTATTTGCTTTTATGCAGATAGAAGTTTGCAGTACCACTGTGGGAGAAACGCATATCTGAAGCTCATATTTCATTTTCAGAAGATAGGCCGTTCAGCAACATTTTCCCTAAAGAGAAGCTGGTAACGTTGCCTGTATGCGAACAAGAAATTGAAGCAAGTACATCTTGCTCAGGAGAAATTGAAGACAGTGCACCTGACTCAGGGTTCAACGCAGATATCAATCCCGGTCCAGGTGGCAATCAAGGTATTGTAGCGCCACCGCTTCGGCAAGGGGAAGACGACGAAGCGGTGGGCACGCGCAGGAGAACGCCGGCTCGCGCAGTAGAGAACGCTCTGGACTTCGGCCTGGCCAGACGCTGCCGCCGCTGCTCTGTCGCTACTTCTTCTAAGGCAGCCTCAAATAAACGTGGCCGTGGTCGCCTCCTGGGCGACCTCAACACTGGCCTCCACAGTATCATTGTCAGCAGGATTATCTATATATATATTGCATTTGCTGACTACAAAAATAAATGTACATTATTTGCTTCAGATATCCCTGCCGAGCTTCATGCCATAAAGAAGGAGATTGGCGTGCAAGTCGACACGCTCGATGCTGCACGAAAACAACCACTGAGCACAGCAAACATCCAGGGAGAAAAAGATCTGAACATCTTAACTGGGATTCCCTGCTTCCAGCTGTTCTATAACATATGCGATATTTATACTGACAGCCGGATGCTGATGCAAGCAAAACGATTTTGCTTATCAAACGAAGATGCGGTGCTATTAACCCTCATCAAGCTTCATTACAACATGTCATTCGCACTGCTTGGTGTGCTTTTTGGCATTCATCGCACCACGGCATCAGAGATCTTCAAGGCCAGTGTGGTAGTCTTGGCTGCAATAATGAAAAATGCAGTCTTTTGGCCAAGCAAGGAAGCTGTTGTTGATAACTTGACGGTGTACTTCAAGGAGTATTCAAGTGTCAGAGCTGTGCTAGACTGTACGGAGATACCGATTCAGAGGCCGAAGGATATGGAGTCCCAGCTGTTAACGTATAGCTGGTACAAGGGTGTGTACACAGCTAAGGTTTTAGTTTGTGAGACACCGGGAGGTCACATTAGTTACGTAAGTGAAGCTTATGGTGGCCGAGCATCTGACTCCCATATAACAAAGGAGAGCAAGATTCTAGAAAGATTTCTACCTTCAATTGATAGCGTTATGGTGGATAAAGGGTTCTTAATAGACAAACTCTGCCTTGAGCACATCACAATGGTGCGTCCACCTTTCCTACGCAAGAGAAACCAACTTACAAAGCATGAAGCTGAAAAAAATCAAAGCATCGCAGCAGCTCGGGTTCATGTTGAACGTGCAATTCAGCGCATGAAAGTGTTTAAGATTTTGACGGGGAACTTGGGCACCGAGCTTTTTGCTTATATTGACGACATTGCAGGAATAGTGAATCTCTCGAAGCCTATCTTCAGCAGTGACAAGTATTTAGTACAGTAGAAGACTACCAAAGTGCATGGACAATATGTTTCAGCACAGTTTCTTCTTTGGATTGTGTTTCCTACGGCTCCTTTTTTTGTTTGGTTGAACGAAGTGGTGGGAATTTTTCTACATTTTCTTGAGTGAGTTGTACATTGTGCTTGCCCTTCTGTTTATATGTTCTTATCACCAGTTTTCATCATCTACCTCAAGTTTGTTACTTCCTTTACATATGTGCTTTAGGTGTCTTGCTTCTCTTGACCGAAATGTTTTCCTGTAATCTTTTAGTGTTTTCATTCTGTTCATGCTTTTTTCTTCTTTATGTCAAAAAATAATTATGCGGCAAACAGCATGAAACTAAGTGTGCAAGTTGAGTTTTCACAGTCTCAGTAACATCAAAGTTTGAAATGCATGAACACACTCTTTATTGCCAACCATTGGCACAGTAAAAATGAATGAATGGTAGACACCAGTTGTCATTGAGTTACAAGGTAAGGCAACACATAGGACTTGAAAAAGTCAACACCCCTCTCCACAACATCATTGAAAAAAGAACTGTTGAACTCTACAGGAAACAACAACAAGTGTTCGTTGTCTTGGAACACAAAAACATCAGCACTAGTCACCGTTGCCAATCCCATCTGTACCTGCACTTGACAGAAGTACTTGCTGGTCTTTTTCAGACAGAAGCTTACGCCTTCTCTTGTTAATTCTTTTGCTTTAAATTTTTCTAAGCTTATGGGGCACTTCACTTCAAGCACTCTTGGAGTGCAGCAGTCGCATGTGACTAGCCCATCTGGACTGGCACCAATGCATGGATGCTGGTCTGAAATTAAAAGTCCACACTGTTGGACATTTACATTTTGATGCTGACTTGCAGCTAAATAGGCCATCTTTGCCGTTTCTTCTAGCAGAGTGCCTCTTGCCATTGCAGGTGTCTGCACTGAGGTTTCTCGCAATAAAACTGTCAACAGAGGTCGCACATCATGTGGGCCCATCCTTGTCCGGAGTGTGTGCACTCGTATGTATACAGAATAGGCAACTGATGCTGTCACCATTCCTTTCCTGTACATCAGCCAGTGTGGAGAATTTGCTTGAGTCTTTGTTAAATTATTTACCATGTCAATTTCTGTGTTTGTGTATTGCTGTTGGAGGTGGCTGTAAATTTCTTCTGTTGAGTGTGCTCCGGCTGCAATGGCCTTCCTGACAGCTTCAACAAGTGCTGGTGGGTTTTTCACACCGAGATTTCCTGGGCTTCTTGAACTTGTAACACTATCAACAGTGGATGTGATTGTCTGTGTGGGTACCAGTGGTGCTGTGTCAGTGCATGATGGATCCACATTCTTGCTGCCTAAACCTTTACTGGACAGTTCACAGTGACTTCCTGAAATGAAAGAAATACAAATTTATTGGTGTGCTTTGAAACAAAAAATAAATTTCTGTGCATTTTTTGCGTTTGGTTGTGTTGCTCTCTAAACAGAGATGCATACTGTAGCATCTAAGTTTTCCTGAAACTATTTATTTATGAGTAACTAAACAACTGGTTCAAATAACAAATACAAACAGTGGCAGTGCACTATACGAAACTGTTTACATGCAGTAAAAAAGCTTGGTAATTATTGGTATTGGTACCTTTCAATTGACATGCTATAATGAGGTGCTAAGTCACAAAGCAGTTTACATCAAATAAAACTATAAAAATATATCCACTTACTGTCTTCACTGTGGCGGAGTGCTACGCAGTTGTATGGCAATTCTTGAAGCAGCCTCTTCAGGATGTTGCCATCAGGCACCTTGATATTGTCTCGTTTAGCCTGAAACACAAAAGGTTCAATCAGCCTACTTTCCTGAGCACACTAATAGCATTTTTATTTCATGGCACTTTTTAATCCTCATTATGATGTTGAAAACTGAACTTAGTACAGCTCTGATGCTGTTGCACGGCTACTTTCAACAAACTTAGTGCGCCTTAACTTGATCAGTAGTCCAGAAGTTCTCGAGGTGCATTGGAAGAGGCTGTAGTGGTCTTAGTCATGCTCGAAATGAGAACTTTTCACATGAAAATGCAGATAATATTTTTGCGAGTATGCCAAGCAATGTTTCCAAGTAATTTTTTTATTTTGATGCTGTTTCTCCTTGCTTAACACATGCATCCTCTCAGCAATAATTAAAAACTATCTATTATATTGTTTGGCTGTATTAAATTAAATATTCCAGCTGTGGTGGACAAACAACTTCGATAACAGCTATGGCTTGTTAGTCTCGATGCACTCTGTGCAAAGTGCACTCAAAAACTATAAAGAACATTGACATCAGTGATTGTTCACAGCACTTATCTCACACCAGTATTATGAACAGAGCAAGCATTTGAAATCATGAAAAGAGTCACTGTCACAAAAGGTTTGTAACTTTGACTAAACTGAAGCATGCATCGAAGTTAGTATGCTGCAGGAGAGGCATTCACACATAGAAGTACACGAGTGCAAACACCTGTGCCACTGTATTCATAATCAAATGAAACAGCAGCAAACTACTGTCTTATGAAAGGTACATAAACCTGAAAGTACTCTGCCTCGCTGTATCCTAGTTCATGAGCAAAATAAGGATGACAAACTATGCACTTTATTTTTCTGCTACAAATTTCGTGTATGTTTCGACCAAAACCAAACTTGCACCACAACAAACACCTAGCATTGCTACAGGTCTAAGTGCAGTCATTGCTAATCATAATACATATGCTAACATAATAATATTTTGTGATACTCTATCCTCCTCTTATTTCAATTTGATGCAACATGCATCATGACTTGCCTTTTTGGTACAGTGTAGGTCCACTATCTTCCTTGGTGCATATTTTCCTTTCACAACGGCTTTCTGATCTTTTCCCCATTGCTGAGGCAAATCAGTAGATGACATGAGGTCGAAGGTCTCTGCATGATGAATGTGCAGCAGCAGAGCAACCATGTGCTTGCACTTGTGCTGGCTATAAAAAATAAAGAACGCATATCATGCTTTACCAAACACATCTGATATTATAATGTTCTCACTTGTTTCAGCAGTAGATGCAGCTTACATGTTACAATGTTTCATAATATTTGTGTAGTAATATGTACAGTTTAATTCACAGAAAAGTGCCTGCAGAGCAAAAGATAAACTACAACAGTTATATTCCAATCATGAAACCAATGTTAGTATCATACCCTGCTTTGCAAGTGCAAGATGCAGCAGTCACTGTCCTTCCTTTTATTTCTATCTCCAGCTCGTGAGGGTCTTTGTTGACAGCGGAGGTCTGAAGGATAAGCCCAACAAATGTGACTTCATCGTCTTTGCAAAGCTTCACGCTGCACACCACTACGTGCTTTGCGTCATAGACAGCCTCCCCTTCTATCAAAAGCCGGGAGGTCTCAAATTTCTTCTCAATGAAGTCATTGATGCTTCACAATGGAAGTTTCACTGAAACGAAATAAAAGATTTTGCAGCGTGACAAAAAATAACACGCACGAGCCTCAACTGGAGTGATAATTTCGAATGGCCGAGCAAGCCAATAAACACAAACTAAAACATTACAGACTGTGACCTCATGAGGAAAGAGTCAGCAAAATTACCCTGCGCGGGATAAACAAACATTCGCCCGAAGCTCGAATGGCAATACCGTCGCGGTCAGTGCGCAAGAATGCGCGGCGTGAAATGCAGAACACTGAAATTTAAATATTTATCCGCGTCGTCTCCAACTGCCCAACCCGACTGCTGTACAAAGTTCTAGGGAGCAGTCGAACGACGCCGCTTCCGCCGGCGCTGCCTGAAAGCGCTCGGCACCTGTCACAGAGAAATCTTATTACCGATATTCAGTGACCGCTTACCTCTGACTGGTGTGGCACCTTCAGTTCGCTCCATAGCATCAACAACGGTGGTCGTTGCACGATCGCCGCCACTTCAGCAGCTCGCTCACACGGTAACGTGTTTTGTTGTTGCCGAGTGAGTGGGCCTGATGCCTCAAATTGAGCCTAAACAGGTCCAGACCCAAGTGCATTTATTAAATGAATAAATAAACTATTAGCGCACAGCCAAACTACCTGGGAAAGCGTCACACAGTAGCAGTTCAACGCGCGTCAGGCGCGAGCAGCCGAGAGGTGGCGCCACGGTATGTCCTCGCGCCCAATACAAGGACTGGTGATCGACTGCGCTTAGCTGGCTTGGCTTTCTCTTTCTTTTAGTACGATTGGACATGTGGCGTCATGAATTTTGCCCGACGGCAGCAGACACTGCAAGCGTTCTTACTACTGCAAAACTGGTTCAGCCATCTTGGTGCTGGTAAAGACATGCTTGAGCAGCTTTTACGTCTTGCTTTCTGGAGAAACGTCCCAACCTAATCTTATTGTGGAAGCAAGCGATTTCATGTCGTACTTTTCTCTTTTCAAGTCGCTGTTTTCCTGTTTCTCCTCTTTTCGCCCAAAACCCTGAACACTCTTGTTAGCATTTTTTTTTATTTCTTCCGTCCTACCTTTCCTTCTTTCTCTCTGTTTTCCCTTTTTCTTGATTATTTTGCTTGCCATTTTCCTACTTCATTATTATGACTCGCACAGAAGGAAAATGGTGCTAAACGCTTATTGTTTTACCTGTATGAAAAAAGTTAATTTGACATTAGGTGCAATGCGATCATGGTGGTAATGATGCTGAGGCGCCGCACAGACTTTGCCAGCGTGTAGATACAAATATTCTCAGTGACCTTTATCTTTGTGCCGCCGCGGTGGCCCAGTGGTTATGGTGCTCGACTGCTGACCCAAAAGACGCGGGTTCGATCCCGGCCGCGGCGGCAAGAATTTCTTTGGAGGAGAAATTCTAGAGGCCCGTGTACTGTGCGATGTCAGTGCACGTTAAAGAACCCCAGGTGGTCGAAATTTCCGGAGCCCTTCACTACGGCGTCTCTCATAGCCTGAGTTGCTTTGGGACGTTAAACCCCATAAACCTAAACCAACCTTTTAAGAAAGAAAGAAAGAAGGAAAGAAAGAAGGAAGGAAAGAAGGAAAGAAAGAAAGAAGGAAAGAAAGAAAGAAGCTGTGATATCTGATGCAGCCAGTGTGCTTGTCTGAGAAAGTAGGTCCCTAGGCTAATAACCGTCGGAGCCCACGTGGCTGTAATAGAGTTCCTATCTATAAACAAATTTCGATCGGGTGCCCTATAGTCTTTGTTAGCGAGCCCCTTATCAGAGCTGGATTCTTCTCACGTAGTCGGATGACGTAACTGGGCGCCGCGGGTAATATCGGCATTCCAGCGACCTCCATAGGTCACTGAGCGCGATCGAACGGCCATCGAGTACGCCGGTGAAAGGATTGCGGAGTCATGCGCTGCGTTGCCAATCCAATCACGCTTCGCCGGTGTAGCTGCAGTGTGCGGCATCGATCCGAACAGTGTCGTGTCCCTTGATACATGAGGCTGAGGTAGAGAAGCACGGCAGTCTTGCGAATAGCTGTGCGTCGTGGATGTTCGGCTAAAATGGCAGTGCGTGTAGTGAAAGGGGGCACGGATCGTCCGAATGAATATCAGCGAAATTACGACACGCAGAAATTTGTTCACAAAAGAGTATAGTTCACTAAATGGATATCTGTTGTCGGGCTAGATGGTTCAATAGTTTAGACATGGTAGTTGCACGAAACGCGCGCGCGCGCGCGCGCACACACACACACACACACACACACACACACACACACACACACACACACACACACACACACACACACACACACACACACACACACACACACACACACACACACACACACACACACACACACACACACACACACACACGCACACACACAAAACACGGTACGGGACGAGCATCCCGTACCCTGTCTCGTCCCGTACCTTGCCTTCGTCCCGTATCCTGTTCGTCCCCTAACTCGTCCCGTACGCTATCCCGTGCCCTAGCTCGTCCCCTGTCTTGTGTGTGTGTGTGTGTGTGCGCGCGCGTGCGTGCGTGCGTGCGCGCAATTACCATGTCTGAAGTATTCACTAAATCGATATCTGTTTATTCGCACGTGTGTAGATCAAGATATCTAGGTACAGCCTTGGTCAAAAGTTTTCAGGCCGCATAGTTTGCTTTTAAGCAGTACAGTGAAGAACTGGCTGCAGCCCTGGCGCTCTAAATTGCTGCATAGGTCAGGAGAACCTTCGTTGCTACTTCTCAAAAATATTTTGGCCTCTAGGGAAGTCGTAAACGCTACATATACGGTTCAAAAGCTAACCATCTGACGTAGTCAGGCTGATGATGGCGATTATGATGATGAAATTTGTGTTGTGTGGCAGACTTCTATAATTCGCCCACTTCACCTCCATTCCCAAAACGACCTCTGGGCGTCCATGGGAAAACTTTATGGTAAGATATGTCCGTCTACGGCCTTTTATTGATCATGTATATATACCTAAATAAGTGGCTATAGCCGGCTATTAAAAAAAATCGGTATCTTTAAATATATAATTTTGGAGCCCATACAACAGTGTTTAGCTGTGTATAGAAAAATACATACGCCTGAAACCACAACCGAAGACGGCCATCAGAAAGGCGCTGCAGCTATCTGGGCCAATTTCCAATAGACGGCAAACCATATTTCTGCCCTCGCCCTATTTTTTTTTTCCAGCGACAGGGAGCCGTCGAAGCCATCACCGGCTTCTAGCGCCTCTGTTTAAAGTCATGACAGAAATAAGTGTAAGGGCTATTTCTTATTAATATAGCCGCATGACGGCGCGAATTCTAAGTCGACGAAAAGGACCCACAAACGTACGACCGACCGACTGACCGGCCGACTGGAACATCAAAAAACGCATGAATGAAGCTCTGTTGTGAATATAAGCCAGCATTACGCGAGGGCTTGAGCAGCGCACGAGTAGGATTTCATAACAGCTGTACAGGATTAGTCTCCTTCGCTATCGTAGTCGTCTTGTCCTGTTTTGTGCCGCTACCTGCCTTAAGGCCACGAGACTTCTTGCAGTCATGCTTCTCCGCGCAAGTTATGACAGTAAGGGCTTAATGCATCAAATTCGTTAACGCCGCAAATTTCAATGTCGATTCCCCATGTATTTAACGTCATTACACTCAGTGGTGATGCAAACGCCTGAAAACGAGTTGGTAAATGTTACATGAATGCAAACAGTGCTAGCAAGCATGAAATGTGGTCAATATACTGCTAAAATGCACAACATGGCAGTCATTTTGTATGGCAAGTGGAGAAAGTAATCATAAATCGACGCGTTAAGCTCTTGAGTCAAGCGCTGCCAGTCATTCTGTGCTAGTCAAAATTTAAAAATAACGCCGCTCACAACGAAAACTTTGTGGGAAAGCCTGGCCTGATTAGTGTAGATGCGAACGAACCATTTCTCACATGGGAGTACGTTACTTCTAAGTTATAGAATAATCTTGCGATGAGTGACAACAGTAAGGATTTTCCGGGCGGAAACCAACACTGCTCCGATCAGCTACGGAGAGCTCACCATGTTTTGGAAGTTAGGATGCCGTAAATACCCGCTTCCACACAAGACACTCCCAAGACATCAGGCAACTACATGGAGACAGCTACAAACAAACTCATACCCAAGTCGCAACATATACAATAAGATCTGTCCTACGCAATACACTCCAGAATGCGTGTGGTGCGGAGAGATAGCCACCCTCTACGACTCCCCATGGGGCTGTCGGGCGAGCCTGATAGAGCCCAAAATAACAAACCCGTCAGTCGAGCAGCGGGAGGAGCTTCTGTCCAGCTCCGACCCGCAAGATCAGCTTGCGCTGGTTGAGCGGGCCGAGGAGGCAGCAAGAACCGATGGGATCCTGTACCTAGGAACACCACCTGCTGCTCAAGACCCCAACCCCGAAACCCCGCCCCACTACTACATGAATTAGTTAACATACCCAACAATTCTGGACAAGAGCAATTTTGAGCCGGAAACAATTTATGAACGCAATTTTTTTCATATAATGTAAGATTTCAGTAGAAAAACAATATTCCCGCGGACCACCCGACCGCAGTATTGAACTTCTTTTGCTATTAGCGTTTTTGCCATCGTCAAAAGCGTTCCCCACTGGTTTTCCAAGGCAGTTTTAACTGCTCGATGCGATCGACGGAAACATGTTAAAAGAAAAATTGTGTTACACACATCAGAAGAATGGACCATTACCTTCAATATTAAGAATTAAAAAAACTACATTTACTTAAAAAGAAGCAGTTCGGTATATCGCTAATGTCTCTTTTTTGCATCGCTCGGCTCCCCTTTTCGACAAACTTGTTCTCCTAGTGTTTTATCTATATAACTATAGGTTAAGGCTACTATATAATTCTTTTGTGAAAGAAAAACGTATTTTTTTAATATCTTTAGTCCAGCTACAAGAAAACGCGAGACCTCGCCTTACGAGGCTCAAGGAAAAATGGCTTGTACTTGCACCTCGCACATCATACAATACGCAATCCTTGAAATATACTACCCCCACACTACTCAGTAGTTTACAGGCATCGAATTTCGATCCAGCATACGAACTAAATCATACCGTCAGTCTGTTCTCTCGGCAGAAATTATTTCATGTTTCTTAGATCTTATAATATGAAACGTTTCCTGTGCTGTAATTGTTGTACACATGTCCCTTGTAGAAATTCGATGCCTGTTTTTTTCTTGTTTTTCTTTTCTTTCTGTGTCCGAAGAGTTACAAACTGCTGTTGCCTTGCGATGTTGAACTTGTATTCATTTTCCGCGCTTTAATTATATTGCCTCTTTAATATGTATCTGTATTTACGTTCCCTTTGTTATGGTGGTATTTGTCTCCGACACGCAGCAGTGCCACTATATAGGGGGCCGGGGCCCCTGGCAAACTGTTTTTACAGCTTTTAGTCCCGCGGCTCCTACCTTTTCGAGCGGAAAGGACATAAAGATGAAATTAAATATTTGCATAACAGTGTCTCATAATTTTTCAATATTCAAAATTTTTGTCCGATAATGTTGGACATGAAGGGAGTGCCATTTTCGTTCGTGTGATAACACACGACCGACGATAAAGCTTAAGACATGATGCGCTTTGTCATTTTAGTGCACCTGCGGGCAGTGGTACTTAGCCCCTTCACGATTGCGAAGGCGAAATTTAAGTCAGTCGAAATTTTCCCACAACCAAGAGAGGAGTAAGGGGGGGGGGGGGGGGGGGAAGCACAGTGCATGATGTTCGTGCGTGGTATACGAGATCGTTGAAGCTACTAAACCCCTTTAATGGCATGTCCATGTGCGAAGGTATTCGTGCCAACAGGGTCATTTCGCTAGCGTGAGCCTTCCGAGAGACCATCGAGCACGGACAGATAGGCCAGAAATATCTCAAGCGCATCTTGTAGGACAGCCAGGTGAGAGCAAGGTAAACACTTGAAAGTTGGAGCACGTCTCCCTTTCGCTGTTCAGCCGCTAGGAATGAAAGAAAAATAAACAAGAGGAAAGTGGAGAAAAAAGAAAAGCGGTAGGAGGGAGGCCACTTCAAGTGTTTTGGTATCACCAACGGGTTCGCCCATTTTCCCCAAACAGGAGAAGGCGAAAGATCAAAGAAAGCTCTTTGCAGCGAACCAACAAGCTTTGACGGCTGACATGTTATTTCTAGAAAAAGAATTCCGGAGCGCTAAGCTTAGCTAGCGAATTATTAAGCGAAAGCTGTTAAACTGCGCGCTGGGCTCGCCAAGTGGACCGGCGGAGGCCCAGTATACTGTCAAGGCCGCCTCTTCTCGCTGTAGCTTACGCCGGTCGATCGCTTTCATATACGGAGGCTTCATCTTGGCTCCGGCGTCGGTCGGTTTCACTTTGGGCACTGCAGGATATTGCTCTGCGGCAACAATGATGGTTGATGAATAAAGATCAGTTAGTCAGCCTCGCGTCCTGTCTCCTTGCTGTGTGCTGTCTCTCGTTGGCTGCTGTTTTAAGTGCAGTGATGGTCTTCACGCTGTTGGGCGCAGCGCCGAGCAAGAGCAGCTTCTTCCTACTGTGAATGAGCCGCAGCAGTGCAGCTGCGGCGCGCTCTGACGTCATGCCAGCTGCTGCGCGCTCCTCACCTGCTGCTCCTTGGTTCTGAGGTCACGCGGTTCACGCTGCCTCAGGTTGACGCTTCCTGCACTGTCACTGTTCCGCAGCCACCACCCCCCCTCCCCCAGGGCGGTTACCCCCTGGGAAGTTGCCCTCCGTGCAGTTACCATGGTAACCATCCCGCCCACACTGAAGCTTCGCTCAGAGAGGGCGTCGTATATAGCTCCGATGTGACAAAGGAAACAAAATTGACAGTGGCTTAGCTCAACTATGCCAGGATATATGTAGCGAGAGGTACGGTATATCCAACGACTCGAGTTTCTCCCGTCTCCTACGCCGCACAGCGTCGGCCTCGTTCTCCTTGGCCGCCATGACAGTGGTCTCTCTCTCGGTCGGAGGCGAGCGGCGCGGCGCACCAGCTGCGTGGCTGTGACGTCACTCGGCTTCTCGCGCATGCGCACAAGTGGCGCCGAAGACTCGCAGCGAAGTGGCGAGACTGCGGGTAATGTAGCTCTCGCTACAAAACAAAAAAAGATGTTAGAATTCAGCTCGCCAAGTGATGGCAGTATGTTGCAGTAAAAGCCGCATACCTTGACCTCTTCCCTCCAGCTTCGAAATAGTTAAAGTAACGTCTTGTTTCAGACCTTGTGAGACCACAGAATATACTGATTCTCACGTAAAATTACGCACAAATAGCGATAATTTATAACGTGGCACTGATGCATTTTGATGGATTGCACGTTTGATTTTAGAAACTGCAATTTGGAGTTTTTTGACTGTGATTCTTGCAGAGTTTTAAATCAGACTGCTTGCGTCATCGATGCCGTTAATATGCACGCGTGGGCAGGCTAGCGGTGAGCCGCGTTTTCAGCGATATAGACACTGTCTGCCTAATTATAGGCCTGATCAAGTTGGCTTAGCACATAGTATTGACCACTGCTTAACTAATCCCACTCAACAAAGTGTCACAAGACGTGCGTGGGGTGTGCGTCATGCTCAAAATAGCGTCATGCTCTGGCTCGGGGCAAATGCAGCCGCCACTGGCTGTTTTATACATTATTACAAGCAATGCTTAATAACTTTATGCAACATAGATGGAATGTGAAATAGTTTCCCATAATCCTAGCACCGCAATCTGACGCCGTCTTCTACTTAGGCGATGTTTTTATCCGCTACAAAATCAGGTGGCCGTACAATATAGAGCACAGCGACACGTACCACGCCGAACAGCGCGATACGTGTTTCAATGCAAGCTGTTTGCGATCAGGAGTCATACGCATGACATAAGCGACCGCTTTCCCATCTATATGCTCGTTTCCTTTAAATGAGCGGGGTAAACGTGCTTGAAGATACGAGTTCATTATTCGTACGTAGCGTCTGCTGTATATGAAGAAATTACGGCAACCCATTTTTCATTTGAGGCTCCCCTCGCCCCAGAATAAATAAATAAATGAATAAAAAATTGCGTGCACACTTTGGCAACTAATGTGTTGAGAGGAGAAAGCCGAGGACACGGTGCCGTGACGATTTCCGCTGGATATGGCGTCACACCGTTCCCGTGGCTTTATCGATACCCAAATTATGCATCTTTCGGGGATCTTAAGCCATCATTACGCTTAATTAAACATTTTTCATCTAATTCGACACAAATCCGACGTTTTTCCAACAATTTTGTGACAATTTTCACTATGCCGTGACGACTTCCGGTGGATGTGACGTCACACCGGTCCCGTGGGTATACATCGACTTCCACGCTTTTTCGCCATTTTTGTCCATAATTAATTAACTAAGTACTCTACAGTCATAAAAAACTTGGCTTCTAGGTTAATTTTTTCCTCCTCTATCTGAAGCAACCATTGGTTTTCTTCTTTTTTAGTTCACGAGTTAAACGCGTGCGACACGCTTTGTTTGGGGAGGTGTTCGCCCTTCCCGTCTCTCCTTCAAAGGAAAAAAAACAACATAAAGAAGCATGCTGAACGCCATTTTTTTCGACGAAAAAAAATTTGAGAAATACATGGCTCAAATGGGATAACTCCCCTTCCAAGCCGACCCTACAAAAGTGATCCATTAATCCGCCACTGAGCATAGCAAAGTTTCTTCAAGTCGCGATAAGGCGGACGACGAAGCTATTGTTTAGGTTTCGGGGAACGGAGGTCTGAGTACCACTAGTCTAGCGTGAATTCCCGCACAAGCTTGGGAGGCATATCGGCAGCGTCCTTCCTCGACGTACGGATGGCAACATCAATACTTTTTAAAGGCCTGTAAAGTGGCAGTTGTGGGCATTTTTTGCCAGTGAGTTCGCGAAATACGTCGGAGTTTTAGATGAGAAATGGCTTCCCGCCATCCCGTTCTGCACATGGGCCACCACTCACTGTACTGGGGAGTCATGCCCAATGACAAACAGCATGCAGCAGGCTGTGAAGAGAGCGAGATAGAACACTTCATGAAAACAAATAGTGTGTCCAGCCTGCGTAGTTAGCTTTAGAGGACGAGGGAATGGGGGCGAGACCCCTCCTCCGAGCGACGAAAGTTGCTATTGAATAACCGCACTGAATGCTCCGTGAAGATTTGGCGAGGGAAAAGGAAACTGACGTTGGAGAATCATTTCATCGCTCATAAACAGATTTCAGGTCCAGAAGGCATGCCACAATACAGCTGTGGGAAAATAAAAAGCCCTGCGGAAGCACTTGATCAAACCTAATAGGCATGTTTTCGCACGGTCCGTTACCTTATAAGTTGTAGCCCAGCCACAATCTCTCCTCTGCGCAAGTGCTCACTTAGACAACTTACGTTTCCGTTTTTATTCATTGTTCTGCATCTATATTTAGTGGTTCCCACATGTTAGCACCCTTGTATAGGGTAAGTGAACGAAAAAGAAAAGAAGAAGCCGTTCTCCATTGGGAGATGAGCACATCAGCTGTACGGTGCCCGCCTCTCCTCACCCCTTTTTACCCTTTTATTGGTCCTCTCAAAAAAGAGGTAAAAAAACATAAAAGAAAGAGAGAGGATGCCTGGACCAGCAATGCAAACAGGCAGAACATATCGCCAACATTAGTGACCTGTCTGGTTTCAAGTCGGCAACTGAAGCCCATCAAGCAAGCCTTCTCTCGTAACTCATTTGCCATATTATGCCTACCACTCAGGTAATGTCCTGGCCTTTGAAGTATAATGAATGAATGAATGAATAGAAAAGAAAAGAATACTTCTTCTCAATAGCAAGCAAGTGTTAAGCACGGCTGTCCTTCATTCTCTGGAAGTTGCGACCACCAGGAGTTCTTTAACGTTCACTGACACCGTGTACAGTGCGATGTCAGTGCACGTTAAAGAACACCAGGTGGTCGAATTTTCCGGAGTCCTTCACTAAGGCGTTCCTCATAGCCTGAGTCGATTTGGGACGTTAAACCCCCATAAACCATAAACCTTCACTCTTACTGGTAAGGTAATGGTCACTGGATGCCCGAGTAGTGACGTCACGGCAATTCTCCATTTTCATTGGTCAGATAGTTGTTCACTCAATCCCGAAGTGCTAACACTACTTCATTATCATTAGTCACACAGTGGTAACTTGATCCCGGAGCGGGGCCGTCACGAGTCGGTCATTCATTCTCATTGGTCAGATTGTAGTCACCTGATCCTGAAGAGTTGACGTTACGGCACTCCCCTGCTCCTTTTTGTTCAGGTTGTCTTCTAATCAGGTAACAGGGACGTGAATAGGCTTTCCGATATAACTTACATATGATATTCCTACTGTTCTGACGCCGTAAACTTCACGATACTTAAGTGATATCTCAATTGATGTGAGAGTCGTTTATCAGTCGAAACTGCGCCAGTTCGTGCGTAACGCCTCTCTCGTAGCAGCTCTCGTAGGCATACAGAGTGGCACCCATTTTTATTCCGTGCCACATGGATTATACCGGTGCACGG
>NC_143013.1:265854658-265857158 GCF_055824585.1 Amblyomma mixtum | reverse complement strand
ACGACCTGCGTATATACGCTGCGTCGGCGGCCACTTCCCATTGGCGGCGGTCAATGACCCGTCGCCACCCCTACCGTTCGCCTGTCGCTGAGCTCTGCCGATGAAGCGAGTGAAACAACGACAAAACGAAGGCTGGCTCGGCGGGGCTATCAAAGCGCCCGCGCCGGAGTCGGAAACGCCAGAGAGCTCCTTTCAGCGCGAGCCCACGTTAGGCCCCTCATCACACCGCAACTGTCGCCGTCTATATACCGCCCCCGCACTGTACCCGGGTTCTTTAATCCTACCGGCTGATAAGTCCGCTTCAAAGTGCACCCACGTTTACTTAGTGGTCTGCCACGCTTTGCGCTTTGCATCAAGCGGCCGTGGGTCTGCCTTCAGAAGCTGTTATTGTTCGATACAATTCAAGAACGAAGCGGCTTTTCCCCGTTAAAGGGCCTCCTTCCAGCCAATGGATTCGGCAGATTCTCATGAGCCTGCTAGCGTGAGAATGCAGGGAGTGGCAAATAAAAGTGGGCTTTTACCGCATGAGGCGGATTTAGGGTTGCTTGATGGCGGAACAAATCACTTGCCCGTCAACGCAACGGTTTGGTCCGAGACCCTTTTCCCGAGCATCTCACCCCAGAAGAGCCGAGCACCAGGCCAGAGAAACCTTGTACCCATTAAAGAAAACAGTGGGTACCCGGCGGCACTGGGGATCGAACCCAGCACCTCCCGAATGCGAGGTGAATGCTCTACCAAAAGCCCCAATAGCAAACGAAAGGGGACTCGGGGATAGTCCCATTCCCGCATTGTCACTCTAGCAGGGTCATGAGAATCGACCGACGCCATTGGCTGGAAGGGGGTCATCTGACGGGGAAAAGCCGCTTCGTCCTTGAGTTGTATCAGACTGTAGTATCGAAACCTTCACACTCGCGATGAAACACGGTGAGCAGGAAAATATTCGTGCAGTCTAGGAGTCGTGCGCTTGGCCGGTTTATTCGTGCGTAGGCAATAAGCGGAGCTCCGAAGGATGTGACCGGCTTTTTTCACACGTTCATTTGACTGCCTGAAGGCAGCGTGATAGGTTTCGGGAGTTAGTTCATTAGTGATACAATCAGTTTTTCGCAGGCATTGCGCGTTACCCTTATTCGGTTTGTTGGAATCGCTTTTTTTTTCTTTTGTTGTGGTTTCTACTCCTGTAATGGCCCTTCAACAGGGCTGACAGTATCAAGAAAGAAAGAAAGAAAGAAAGAAGGAAAGAAAGAAAGAAAGAAAGAAAGAAAGGAAGAAAGAAAGAAAGAAAGAAAGAAAAGAAAAGAAAGAAAAGAAAAGAAAAGAAAAGAAAGAAAGAAAGAAAGAAAGAAAGAAAGAAAGAAAGAAAGAAAGAAAGAAAGAAAGAAAGAAAGAAAGAAAGAAAGAAAGAAAGAAAGAAAGAAAGAAAGAAAGAAAGAAAGAAAGAAAGAAAGAAAGAAAGAAAGAAAGAAAGAAAGAAAGAAAGAAAGAAAGAAAGAGCGCACCAGACAGCCAAGTGCGGCATCAAACTGGAGGCTATTATTTGGACGAGGGCAACATAGAAGACGATGTGTATACGGCGCACACTACGTCGTCTTCTGCAGCTATTCTATACCAACAAAGCTTCGTACAGAAACCAAAGAGGGCCCATCTAAAGTAAGACGCGACGCTGACATTGTTGATTGAAGACATAGACATCAAAGCACTGCACCACATGTGCTGGTATGCGCGCTTTTTTTAATATTTTTTATTTGCCGTCCGGACTGAAGCATATTCAGCTTTTTAGCAGACATATTTAGTTGTTCAGTGAAACTATGGGCTCAGGTTAACCTGCGCGTATTTGCTTGCTAATGTGCTTCCATTTTTTTTTATAACAACAACATAATAGCTGCATTCCTCTCCTGGCTTGCAAGTGGCGAAACTTTCTGGCGAATAAAAACAGCGACGGACGATTTAGCGTGGTTAGGCCAAATGCGACTTGGGTGCGTTAGCACTTCGATTTTCACTTCGGCTTTGGTGTTGAGATCCATTTCTCACGGACAGAAGTTGAAGAAGACGACGACATACAAAGCATAGCGCAAGGGTATGTGTCCTAAACCCAATGTGAGATTCTGTTCGTGATTAAATCATTGCGCCAATGATATTCGGTTGTTAATTATAATTTTCTAAAGTAGCTACATTTAACTAAAAATTTCCCCAGTGACTACCAAACTTAATAGCGTCCATGTGTCTCTCCTGTTTGAATTTGAGTTGAGTTGAGTTGAGTTGCTGTATGCTAACGGTAGAATTAGCCTTGCTTATTCTGCCGGCAATTGCTCCACCGTAGCGTCACTTATATGTTAATAATATCCTAAAACTGGTTAGAGCTGCCCCGCTATGCACACAGTCGCTTATAATAGAACATAGGCCACTCCCGCAGTCACCATCTATGCACACATCTGGAGTGGAAAATGTTGTTTTTGAATTGCAACACACCCTGGTCAATACCCCACTGTGGGTATGTTCCACT
>NC_143013.1:264554220-264601720 GCF_055824585.1 Amblyomma mixtum | reverse complement strand
TCATTTTCCCCGTTGGGTGTGAGCTGATTAAAGGTTACGTTACGCCCTTCATTTTTTTTTTTTTTGCCTTCTTCGGCGCCTCGCATAACCAACGAGCTCCGGCATGTCACCCGGGCTCCGCAGCCGAAGGGGCCGTTCCTGTCCATCGTGTTTTCGGCGGCGAGACGAGTCGGTGTACGCTCGTTTTCCCTCTTGAGCCACCAAATTTCATCAGCCAGTTGATGGAATTTTGTTCGTTTTGGATCATTCTTAGCTTCTGTCAAAATAGAGTACGTTAGGGTCGGCGGGCACAAAATAAGCAGACATGGTGCACTACTTTCTCAGCGCTGTAATTAATATATTTATCCGAGCCACTGTATTCATTACTCAAGCTAATATAATCTACAAAACCTCGCAAACGTCTAATGCACTCTGGTAAGATTCTATTTGTAATCCGTAAGAACTTGTAATCGACACAACGCTCAAGTTTGTGATCGCAAGATCCGTAATTAAAATTCAGGTTGCAGAACAGGGCAAAACGACTCAGATGACATAGAAAGGTAAGACCAGATACAGACATATCTCGTCTCTGTGGGCTTTTGCGCTGTTTTCCATCCTAGGTGAATAACCGACTAGCTTTTGAGATGTGTTACTCAATTAAAATTAACATACTCTAGGTAACAGGTTGGCGCTGTGTTTTATGCTGTACCGTGATCACGCACTGAAACTGCTGACGTCATTTACAGCGCAACGATATATGCAATTTGAAAGCACGAGCTGATGGGCGAGTTGGTTGTACATGATATGATTGAAACAGCGCAAGGCCGAAGGCCAAAAAAAGAGAGAGCGGATGAAAGGAGGAAATGGACAACACAGCGCTGAACTAGCAACTGACATTTATTTGGCACACTGCGCGTATATATACATTCAGGCACCAAAATAGAAAACAACGCATAGAGCAATTCATGCACCAGGATCCCTGCAAGCAAACACAAACTAAGAAGTGTGATTCAGGAAACGAAGTTCTTTTTGTGATAAAGTTGTTTTCTATTTTGGTGCCTGAATGTATATATACGCCCAGTGTGCCAAATAAATGTCAGTTGCTAGTTCAGCGCTGTGTTGTCCATTTCCTCCTTTCCTCCGCTCTCTCTTTTTTTGGCCTTCGGCCTTGCGCTGTTTCAATCATATATGATATATGCAAGTACTGAGTACTGCGACTCAGAAGCAAATAGCAGGAAGGAAATTACACCCTAACGTAACACATCGGATAGTGCCACGGAAAAAAAAAAGACTGTACAACCAATCACTGAAAGAATCACACTTTTTTGCTTCAGTTATGACCGTAAACATTTTTTCTTTTCATTGCATCGCATACAAAAAAAAAAAAAACATTCATGCAGTTCTTCACCATTCCTTTGACCACGTGCTTAATTGTCAGCGTGAGGGCCTGAAGTGTATCGAAGAAAAGCATAAGCGTTTGTAGTGTTACATTAAGAAGCTCCACGTATCTGGCTAGTGGCTATTGCAGGCCAGCTTGTATTTCACGCCAGTTTTGTATGTCTGCTCCTATGGTTCTGTAACCAAAAAAAAAAAAAAAAAACTTTAACCCAAGGTGTGCTGTAATCGCACATAATCACCGTAACTAAATGCTGAAATAAGCGACAATGCGTAAGACTTTCAAAACGGTTATCAGCACGAAAGCATTGTGGGGCTAGTAGGAGACTGAAGCAGGAGAGTTCATGCGCAGTGAACCAGATGTCTTGGTTGCACACTTGAACGCGCGTTCGTTTCGTTTTCGTGCTCTGCACGGGCGCACATGATCCGTCGGGCCGCGAGTTCCCACAACGCACACTCTCGACCTGGTCACACGCTCCCATGAAGTCTGCACGGACGCTCCCAGATGCTCGGCCCACCGCCGGTGCCAAAAGGCGCCGCAGAGCGACTCTTGGTACAGTTTCTGGAGTTGCATAAAACAAGGAAAATTAAATGCACGAAGCCCCTCTATAGATAGCATTGCTCACACTGGAAGACTGTGTGCGTTAACCCACGATGACATTCAAATAAGCCGCATGAGAAGCAGCAGTAATCATCCACGGATCGTATGTTTGTCCTGGGACAGTGCGATTGGACAAGTTAAGCAAATTCAACAAATGTTTAGGTTTATGGTTTATGAGGGTTTAACGTCCCAAAGCGACTCAGGTTATGGGGGACGCCGTGGTGAAGGGCTCTGGAAATTTCGACCACGTGGGGTTCTTTAACGGGCACTGACATCGCACAGTACACGGGCCTCTAGAATTTCGCCTCCGTCTAAATTCAATCACCGCGTCCAGGATCGAACCCGCACCTTCCGGGTCAGCAGTCTAGCGTCATAACCACTGCACAATATCTATATTAAGCTGCATTGGCGGTTATATCATCACGAAAACTTGCCGCGGCCACTAAAATCCTTAAAATGGAAGTACTTCAAGCCTGGTTTTGACCACTGCAATAGCTATTCGCCACATGAACAGATGTTACTCATTGAGGTCGTGAATCCGGGCGCTCTGTCGGAAAGAATCATTGGCCGTGAGTTCTCCAGCGGACGCATCAAAAGACGCTGCGGCCACGTCACACGAAACGCATTCTTACAAGCATTACTGCTTCGGATACGTTCACGCACATGTATTTCGCAGCTGTAATAAGAAGGTGGATCAGATTGAGCAAGGCACAAGGGTTGGTACGGCACCATAGCAAAGAACCCTTACCCTATGAGATCTCCACAAGGGAAATGCGAAACGTCAGACTTGTCGGGTATCTGCATACTTCAGCCCGCCTCATTCGCCCTCTCCTCGGCTACGCGGTCCAGGCCGAGGAGGAAGCACCATACACTGCTCACCATGAAGGAGGCAAATAAGAGCGGTGACCTATCCGCCATTTTGGGCCATCGGCCCATTTAGCAATATCAGAGTACGTCTCCTTGGAAATCAGCATTTTCGCGTCTTTTAGGCATGCATGAGAGCTTGCAATATTAAATTCCAGACATCGAAGTCGTATTTCAGGTTAACTTTTGGAAGCTTAAATTATCTCCGTTACAGGGGTGGACGCGATACTCGTGATTCAAAATGGCGTCTTCCAATCGAACAATTGGCTTTACCGCGTGGGTAATGGAAAACCGCAAAGAAGCACCCTATACTTTCGAGAGGAATACTGAGCCATCATGGGGCGGGCGGACGCATGCCAAAGAAGCAAGTGAGTGCCGAATGAACCGATATACTTTTGCGTTCTTGACGTTCTACACGCTGCTAAAAGTGAGGGTGACGTTTGCCCTTGTTCCATACAGTATGTGTAACGCTAGAAGCCTAACGGCATCTCAGGAACACGGCTCGGTTGGTCCCTTAAATGCCACAATGTTAACTTTCCCAGGAACCTTTGACAAGCACTGCGCTGTGCACCCCTACGTTTACTGCAGGCAGGCTTGCTGATGCGGTCACGGTTTCCCGTTCTTCACATAGTGGTTGGTGCGTCATGCTATGGGCACCACCCATAGCATGAGTATATAGTTGTTGAGTACTCACCTAGCCGTAGCGGTAAATGACGCTCCGCTTGAACGGTTCAAAAGCAATGACGGATACACTCTAGCGCTTCTTCCAAGCAACTTGTTATTTACAAGAGAGACTACTTTTATAAACTGATGAGCTGGTTTCTGGTTACAGTAGAACCGAAAGTTGAGCTAGTTGGTTTGACATTTTCTTACGGAAACAGGGCTTTCTTGCATGCATGGTCGGTTGAATGGCCTCCAGCGGAGGCTTTCTGCTCCGGTGCCCGACATGTATTCGGCACACGCTTGGCACCATGGTTCGCAGTGCGCTCGCTTCGTACTAGAATGCCCGAGTCTGTATTCGTAGCCTTTCATCGGCGCATTCACAGGACTTGGATTCCCCAATCCCTTAGCTCTGCGGGGTGCCTCTAACTGTCCTCTTTCCCTTTCTACACAGATGCGCTACGAACCTAAATTTAAACGCAGCATTAGTCGGCTTTCTCCTTTAGTCCTTTAGTTCTTTCTCCTTTAGTGCACGTTAAAGAACCCCAGGTGGTCGAAATTTCCGGAGCCCTCCACTACGGCGTCTCTCATAGCCTTAGTCGCTTTCGGACGTTAAACCCCATAAACCAAACCAAACCAGTTCTTCCAGAATCAATTTATGAAAAATGGGCCCGTTGTCGCAGCAGAAGCAAGCTCGTTCGACATAGACACGCCGAATGCTTTACTTGCATCATCCAGGGATGAAGTTATCTTATTCCAGCATCGCACATCGCTATACATCAATGCATGCTGTCATCACCTCACAAAACACGACAGAAAAATTGCAAAGCCCTCAGCGGCACGACATTGAGAAGAGAAGGTTCAGAAAAGCTAGGCTAAGGACATCAGACACCAAAGCCTCATCCCGATCGGCACCATATGTCCTGTGGCGAGAGTACGTGTACCTGCATTTCACTCCAGCGTTCTGACTGTCTCAGTACGCACGTCTTTTGTTCGGAGCGCCGGCACACGCATAAAAACCTCGTAACCCGATCAACGCGCATCCATACCGCGCGCACATGCCAGAGCGACTGCGTTTCGCCGTCATCCTTATCATGCATGGTCTCGTCCCCAAGCGCGACGCAGTCATACGCATTGTAAGCATATACCGCAGTCGAGCCGCCGCCGCCGTCGGGCAGCCGCCTGTTGTTGTACATACAAGGGCAACGTCAGCGGCGAGTGACTCTCCGCGCACTGGATGCGTGCGATCCGGTTACTCGCGCTCACGCAGCCAGGCCGCAGGACGCAGCTGGAGACACAACAATAGCGTCGGGCGCAGCGCCGTTGTCGTCGGCGCCGCCGACGGGGAACCGAAACGGAGCTCGAGCGACTCGCCGGTGCTATTCTGGCGAGGCCGAATCCAATGGCCCGAGCGAGAGCTCGACTCACATTCCAACACACACAAACGGGCAGAACGAGAGAGAGAGAGAGAGCGGGACGGGCGGCGAACCTCGTGCGCGACGCGAATTGGCGACGTACCGCGGTTGCCTTCCCACAGAGTCCTGCATCGCTTTCCCGTGTCTGCAGCTTCCAGCGCGCCAGCCGCATGCTTTCACGCTGTTGCAGCGCGCGTGTACCACAAACACGACGCCGACGCCACGGTCGGGTACGTGTGTACGTATACATACAAAGTGAGCGATATACAAGCGCGCTAGCTTGAGAGCGAGAGATAGAGAGCATAGCGCGCGGACAAACGCGTGCAGCGGTGTCTCTATTCCTGGAAGTGCGTGCCGGTCGACCCTGCGGTGAGCGGACGACTGATGGAGTGCGACGACGAACGAGGGCGCTCCGCTCACAATGCGGGCTCTTTGTCGCACCGGGTGCTGTAGCGCGCTGGCCAGGCTAGTCGCCATTGTTCTTTGATGGAAGGGGAGAGGGGCAGTCAGGGAAAAGCGGGGCGTGAGTGTGCGAGGCGAATGTCCACCGCTGGACAGTCTAGCTGCAGCTAGCCGGCCGCTTCATTTCGCGGGCGACGAACGAATTGCGCAGAGCGGAACGCGACGCTCTTTCGTGGTGGGGGTGAAACGTCGCGTATTACTGCAGCGAGGCGCTTTCCCGGGAAATTGTTGTCCGTGGCCTGAGGAATGCGGTGTTGACGCAGGTCGAGTAACGATGGACCGTGGACCGCAGCGTGCGCTGTGAAGAGAGAGAGACATGTCTAATAGTCCTACTGTAACATGCTGTACTGTCATACTGTAGCTCGCTCAGCTCTTTGTCCTCCGTATGTGGAATATGCAGGATGCCGGAGAACACGGCTTCTTGAGCTTCAGGAATGGAGGGTTCTTTTACAGATGGTCTGCATCTGTGTCGCCCTGGCCGTCACGTCGGTAGTCAAGGTGCACGGTAAACACTAGTTCGCTCGCTGAATCCGCTTATCGCAGCTGTTCAGTGAACCTATGCCAGCAACAGCATCATGCTGCCTCTGACCTTACGTCCAAGCCATCCATAAAATTGCGTGCACGGATCATGGATCAGAATCGATAATTACTATTAATTATGACCGCCGGATCAGGGATTGATCGGTGGTTGGATAGAAGGATCGCGTTGCGACAGCGCTCAATCAAGGACTTTATCTGGCATAAACATCCTCGTAATGTTTCGTAACCAAAAACTCTGCCGTTAACCTGTTGCCAAACGGAACGTTGCACAATTGTGTCTGCGCCTTATAACTTATAAGGGGCATGCACACTGAAGACTGCCTCAGAGACAGCGTGCAGGCATAGTGCACGCGCAGTGTGTATAGCTTAATAAGCAGTTATGACCTCTGACCGCGCCACTGGCCCATTTCCCCTCACTTCAACGCTTGGCACTGGAACCTGATCGGTTCCAGTGCCAAGCGTCCTAAAAGTACCAGAGTCCCAAAAGGCTGCGACATGTCAGAATACCATGTAGCCGTGGAGAAGGATCATTCATAGAGCCCTTGAAGCAAGAGCAAAGCCGTTTAAACAGCTCCGTTTGCGTTCTGTGTACGACTTGCGACACGCAAGTAGCAGTTGGAGCCTTCTATGCGAATCAGTCGAAGTACGGTGGTTATGGAAACTTATGCATTCAGTTGACACTATAGAAACTAAATGGCTGGCTGCGGTGCGCGTCACAAATTACACTTCGGTCGTCTTCGATGTATTGCAAATTATATTTAGCTCGACAGTACCGCCTTTATCAAAAGTAACCAGGCTTCATGGATTGCTTCTCGCATTTATAGTGGAATCCTTATGGCTACCCCAAAAATAAAAACGCCTTGGACGGTGAGGACCAGGGTTCACCTTCCATAGCAGAGATTTAAAGCTTGAGGAATGAAATAAACACTCCAATATATCACTGAGAAGCAAACCGTGCAGACTGGTTACTTCTGGTAAATACGGCACATAAGCAGTAGCATGACGCGTAGAGGCGTCAGTACTGACGCGGCGCAGTGGTATATTTAGTTACGGAGAGGAATGTTCGCATACAAGCTGGCGACAATTGAAGCAACGCAGTGCACAACACACAGTAATAGTATACAGTTTTCGTCACACACGAGAACTGTGATCCTTTCGGGAGGTCATCGTAACTCAAGATTCCGTGCGCCATCTTGCGCAACCCCGAGGGCAGCAGAGTCGGTGCGCGTTACTGACCTGGCAGAATGAGCTCAAACCCTCCGAAAGTCGAGGACTGTACACGAACCACCCTGTGACTCATTAAAGATCCCTGAGAGTTCTCTTCACGAGCTAATAAGCACACGCTTTTGTTTAAACAGCCTTCTTCCCGCGACGTTTACGCGGTGACCTATTCACAAAAGTACTGCGGTCGCTGGGCTCGCTTTAGTGCTTATACGGCGTCTGCTTGTATGTGGTATTTAAAGCCCCTAAGCCACATGTTCGGGCTATGGGAGGCGCCTTGGTGGAGGATTGTATATTATTTTCCGCATTTCTACTACCTGAAGTTAAGCTACGCTTACTAACACCTCATAGCACACTGGATGCTTTTGCATGGGATTCGATTCGACGACCTTATGAACAAGGGTCGAATGCCAGGGCCACTGAGCCCCGAAGTTAGGTATACGCCTGGTCTGTTCACGAATTCATACGAGCACTCCTATAATCATATCCCCACCACCTCCCTAATCTCTCTGGAATGCGCCTCCCGTCGCCAGCGAGCCCGCTTTCCAACTTTGCGCATAGCAAGCCAGTGTGTATACTAACACCTACGAGCATGCAGGCAAGTCGTGCTCAACTATTGCGATACCTAACACGGCTGCCGACAGCCACTCGCACGAGCGCTTCAGTGCTTGCCCGGTCGAACGCGAACCGGTGACAGCGGTGCGCACGCGTAACGGCGTAGCCCCGACTGTCACCAGCTGCTCCCGACGCGCATTGAGTAGCGCAAGCAGCGCGAAACCGCTGCACCGCCCGCAGATGCGGGCGCTGGCTCCAAAACTTTTTCAATGTCACGCGCTCGGCTTGAACAAAGCCCGCGTGGCAGGCAGCTGGACAGCTTCGGCGGCACAGTGCACGCAAGCGGGTGACGGTGTGGAGAAGGGAGCGTTGCACTCAGAGCGAGTTCTACGACCCGTTACTTTCTAGGATGCGGGTGTATACCGTGTGGGAAGGCGAACTATGTATGGTGAAAGCGCTTTCGAGACGGCAGCTGCACGCCAGTCTCAGCTTCGTGGAGTTGCGCAAACTGTAGTCGGATACAACTCAAGAACGAAGTGGCTTTTCCCCCACAAAGGCACCCTTTCCAACCAATAGCGCCAGCCTATCCTCATGAGCCTGCAGCGTGACAATGCAGGCAGTGTCAGATTAAAGAGGATAGTCCCCCTCTCCACGGTGGGAGACAATACCCTCCCTGCATTGTCACGCTCGCAGGTTTTTGGGAATTGACGACGCCATTGGCTGGAAGGAGGTCCTTTGACGGGGAAAAGCCGCTTGGTTCTTGAGTTGTATCCGACTATAGTCGCAACATTGCTTACCATAAGGGAGTAATTACTAATTGGCATCCACCCAAGCGCAGCCATACGGCTACAAATGAAGCTATACAGCTTTCTCAGAAACTTCGCAGTTAAAGAAAAATTCGTCCTGGTCCGGGGTTCGAACCCGGGACCACCGCTTCGCCGGAGCAGTCGCTCTACCAATTGAGCTAACCGGGACGGCAAGGTTATGGTAGGGCGAGAGCGAATTGATCAATAACTCGAAGTGGGAACAGTGTTGACCAAAGTCAACACAGTGTATTTGGTCAACACTGTTCCCACTTCGAGTTATTGATCAATTGAAGATTGAAGATTTTGTTATACAAAATGGGTGATAAAAGCATCTGGGCCCTTAGCAAGCTGCTAGTTCGGGCCCATGCAATGAGTGCACAAAATAGCATACCCAGGCGTCAACATAAAAAAAAGTGTACATTTTATATGCATGCAAAATATTACACAAAACTTACAATCAAATGAAGCAAGCATATGCAACCAATGAAATGAAGGAAAAGACAGCAGAGGACGTTCGTTACAAACATTGAATAATACATAAATACAGATTCAAGAGTACTAGATCATTCTATACAAACCCAGTAATAAACTTTTTAGTACACTACATTTCGGCAATATACCGATGGTCTTGTCATTATTCCTGCGAAATTAATTGCTTGTGCAAATTCTAATTGCAATGTCGAAACGGCGTGGTGACAAATTTAGTCGCTGGAGTATGCATAACAGCCTCCGGCAAATCTGTGTTTGCACCACACTCTCAGGGCACAGTGTCGTTTCAGCGCAACTCTAGCTTCCGATCAACTGGCATCTTTTCATTCTCTGGCGCCGAGGATTCCAATTAAGTTTGAATGTAGTAGAGGCATAATATAACGAAGCTGGACGCGCTCACCCTATTCACAGCCAGGGTTAGCATTTATCAGACAGTTTAGCACTTTGCAGGCAATTCATTGATTGATTGATTGATTGATTGATTGATTGATTGATTGATTGATTGATTGATTGATTGATTGATTGATTGATTGATTGATTGACTTCGATCGATCCGTGATCGTGAAAAATGCGATCGAAAAGCTTATTGATGAAAAAAGCAGTGTACGAAACAGTTCGAGGTATTAAGCTTCTCGTTGACACTAAAAACCTTAAATAGCAGTGCTGTGTTGGCTGTGTGAAACCGAAAAATTCTGCAGCAGCATCCCGGGCTATAGGAGAAGCGGCGTGTGTGTGTGTGTGTGGGGGGGGGGGGGGGGGGGGGGTTAGAATCTGCTTAATTTCGATCACTGCTAGGGGGCTTTCGCGTGCAGCAGAACATCGGCATGGGCCCGCCAGAACAGCGTAGTATTGAGCCACCACCGAGGAGGGCGGGTATATACGCTGCCGGCAACTAAACTGGCGGACCGTTACGTAGACCCTGCTGAAGGCAGCGTGCGCGGGGAGGGTTGCGTTATTACACTGGCGAGATCATTAGGCCCCCGAGACCCCGGACCTCCTGGAGCCAGAGGCCGCGGACGGAGCGCGCGTGCCGTCCGCCCCGTGGCAAACAGAAAAGCTTGGGCAACTATATAACGGAGCGCGCGCCTCGGTCAGTCGAACATGCAATCTATTTCGGTCTTCGCCGGGTGTGCGCCGTACGCGGGGCGGTGCGCGTATGGAGTTAAGCACGCCAGCACAGGCGAGCTTGCATACCGCTGTGCATGGCGAACATGCAAGCGTGCCGCACGAATGCTGAATATTTCCATCTCACTCATCACAAAATGACGACTGCACGCGCTGCGGTGATTTGTCTGGGGAACGGGTGTTTTTTTTTTTTTTTTTTTTGTCAGGCTGTGCGCGACGGGAATGGAGTGGGGGGGGGGGGGGGGGGGGACTTTCTGTCTTTGATTGCGTACGCATGGCTTACATTTGTGAGGGTAACGACGATGGTCCTGCCCGTCCGTGGGGCCCGACAACAAATCTCGCACTGGTCTGGTCGCTCGCATGCACCAATGCGTGATGTGGAAATGGTGCTCGTAAAGCAATCAAGCTTCGATCGACCGGAAAGAGTCGCCGTAGATTGTTTGCGGGAGCGGTGATTCTCGTGTGTGCGCGCGGCCAGATCTGCTTCTGGTGCCGGCCCCGCCGTTGCTATACTGCTTTTGTTGTGGGGGAGCGTACAAGCTTCTGCGTGTGCGCGCACATGTATTGATTGTGTCGACGCGTTCGGCTAGCCGATCTCTCCTCTGATATGCGTGGGGGCAGGTAATTGCTGGTCCTCCTTCGTACATATGCCTTCCCGGGGCATCGTGTTTCACGATACTCGGCGTATACGCTTCGTTAGGTTATGGAAAATGCGCTCAGAAATGGCTAATGCGACAGTCTCGAAACCGAAGCAGATTTTTTTTTCTCTATTTATTTTGTGCTCCGAGCGCACTCGTCTACATTCATACGCAGCTTAGAAAGTCAATTTCCAAGCGGTCTGCGAAGAAAACCAGAAGCTATATATATGCCATCCTAATAGTTAGTACATGCAATCCCTGAATTTTCTCATTTGCGTTTATAGTTGCGTAGCAATCAACGCGGCATATAACGAGTTTAGAAGATAATCCCTGCAACAGCGGCAGAAAGAACGAAACCGCGATTCACTCCGCTGCAATTGGGTTATCGCGCACAATATCCCCATAGCAACCGCGCGAGCGAGCGCCGTCCTATACGAACCTCACAATAGCCTCCACAGCGTCGGTACTGATCCTCGCTTAAGGTCAGGCGGATAATTTCCTCGCGTGAAATATAATGTCCCGCGGGATTCATTACGCTCGGCTTTTCATCTTTGTGTGTTCGGTTTCGCGCACTCGTTAATATTTGATCTCCTTGCCCGTCTGTGCAAGCTGTTTACGTTCGCGAGGCTGTTTTCGCTGGTGCTATCTAATGCTGGTTTCGGTACATGTTAATAAAACAACGCTTTTATAACGACGCGCTCGCGCGCTATTCGTTTATGCATGAGGTCGGTATTGACGACTGCTTGGAGCGGATATCATTATTCGCGATGGAACTATATACATGTGGGCACAAGAGCTGTACACGCGCCGCACACTGTCTATACAGGAAATTCTGTGTGTATACGGCTTCGTCATACAAAACCGTCCATGCAACGCGGAATATATTGTATGACCATTATTTCTAGGCGCATCTAAAGTAGACGTTGCTTGTGGGCAGTATCTGGTAGCCAAATCGTTCCATTTAGCACCAACAGGGACGGTATTCAAGGACACATCGTATAACGCAGCCAGTGATGTTATTAGTCACTATACATAGGCGGAATAATTTCCCGCCATACGTCGTTCCCATAAATGAAATCCACGCCAAAGTGTTATGAGGACGACGGTGCGAGGCTTTCTGCCATTAATGGAAGTATAGAACGAGCCTTTTTTATGATGTAGCGGTAATCAATTAAATGGATGCAGTAAAACTCTCTTTTCTTGTTTGGTCAGGGTATGCTATAGTGGGAGACAAACGAAGAACTTTGATGCCTCTGACTTGTCTAAAAGCGAGGGACATTGTAGCGTTGATTTCGTTCACAGCTGTGTTTGGTGAACCGAGTAATACAGCCCTCTGAAAGCCATTGGCTGTTCTCGCCAACTGCAGCAGTTTTGTTTTGTTTTTCTAATTTGTGTCGTGTTATTGTGTGTGTTGTAAAGGGCAGCGAGAGCAGAGCAGAGGTTTGGCTCTCAGTAGCACTGCGCATTGTTCTGGGTCCTGTGAAGATGGCCTCAGCCAATCAGTGACGGAATTCCCCGAGGCGTCCTCTCCTTATAACGTGGTGGTTGGACAGCTCCCGAGCTAGGAGCCAAAAAAATACTCGTGGCCTGAGCGAAAGCCACGTAGTTGCGATACAAGCAACTGCTTTGGGAACTGAATGACAGGGCAGGTATTCTGCTGCCATTATTAATGCGAACGCATTAGGTGGTCATGTTGACGGCGAAAGTGTCTGCAAAATGTGTCGCCGGAAGTTAGTCCCTGTGACGTCATCAGTCATGTGACGTCAGGAGTCACGTAAGTCATGAGACATAATATGTGGCGATAAATAATGACGATGTGATGCTGTTAACTCATGCTAATCAGCAATAGTACTAATTTACGTCAAATTAGTTTAACTACTGATAATATAATAACTAGTGCTGATTAACGCCCCACCAAAGTCACGTGACAGGATGACGCAAAATTTTGGAGAGTGATGGCGCCACGTCCGCCGAAGTGACGACGTTGGTTTCAGCGACAGATATCGCATATGCAGACGAAATTCGAACGATATAATCACTGGTTGACCTCAATGTGCTGGCAGTATTCCCGAATACAATCACCAAAAATATGAGCAACTATTCGTCGTACAGCATTGCGAGTAGTGTCATAGTATTTCACTTTGCATATAGCTTACATGTTTTAGAGCTCTCTCGCACGGCGAAAACAAAAATAAAAAACTAAATCTTGGGCTGTCTACTGAGCTAGCTTGTAGCTCTTTACGCTTTAACTTATAGCTGGCTCAAATTAAAAAGAAAATCAGAACGAAGAAATAATTAAAAACGATCAGACAAGAAAGAAACGAAAGAGGTTGCAACCGAAACCTCGTTTCCTGCTTTGTGCTCTTCGTTAAGAGAAAGTTGAATTAAATACGGGATTTATCGGCTATACCAGTAGAGCATCTTCTTCATCTTAAACGTCGCTCCCCGCCCTGTTACTTCTCATCTCATAATTTTGGACACTGCTTAGGCATCTGCACACTTCCCTGAAATGTGCTAAGCTTTCCTTGGTAGGGCCTGACTCACCGCAAACTGCATACCCAGCCAGCCAGCCGACTGTCAAGAATTTCAGGTAGTTTTTTTCTTTTTCCAGCGTTTTCCCCGTGTCTTCTGAAAGTCCAACACTGCACCTTATCTTACTTTCCCTTCATAGTGTTTTCCCGCCCGTGTCGGCAGGTTATCAGGTATATTTGTTGACATAAGTCTCCCCGAGGTGAGCGAGTGCCATCGAGAAGTTTACAAAACTTCTATTTTTAGCGTTATTTCTCTCTTCCGTTCCGCTATATACTTGTCCTGGCCCCCTCATCGTGTCGCCCCGGCGGTGGCCTTTCGGCGAACGGCCGCTGATATTTGGCTCAGCGCTTGTAAAAATAAACACTCCCCGGCTCGCGAGCCGAAAACGACAGGCGATGACGACGCGTTCCGTGTCGGGTGGGCCTCGTTGGCCCCCGTGGGTTCTGCGCAGGGATCGAACGTTTTCTCTCGGGCCCTGTCGCTGACTTCGCCGGCCAGGCCATGAGCTGGCTATACGTTCAACACGAAATTTACGGCTCTCAAAACAGAGGGATAGGCCTGGCGCGAAGAGTTATTGGAAGGTTATATTTGGAACATGCCGACGTGTGGAAGTTTATAGGAATTTAAGTTGCAAAGCAAAAAGGCGCTACATTACAAGATTACAAGAGTTCAGCCAACGCATATACGCCAGTGGTTAAGAGTCAAATTTATGAGCATGACTTTTCTCGTTCTGTAAGTATGCCACTCGTATGAGCTGCGTTTGGAGACACGCGAAACGGTTATCAATGCTCGCTAACGTTCTGTTAGAAGTTAACTTTCTCCAGCATTGCAACTAATGTTAACCTCTTGCTTAACCAGAGCTTTTGTTGTAACAACAAGTTTCAGGGGAAAGGACTCTTTATTTACGCGGCAGTAGGCAGTATGATGAAAAGGTTGCCTGAAACTTGCAGAGGAAAGACAGCAGAGAAGACAGCAAATTTAATGAAACAAACTTGAAAGCAATATCTCGATTGCAGACTGAGACACTTGGCTTTTATGAGAGGAGTCACCAGAAAAAAAAACAACCTTATTTGCATAATTACTTTTACTCGCTCACTCGCTCGCTCTCTCACTGACTCGCTCGCTCTTTCACTAATTCGCTCGCTCTTTCACTAATTCGCTTGCTCTTTCACTAATTCGCTCGCTCGCTCGCTCGCTCGCTCGCTCACTCACTCACTCACTCACTCACTCACTCACTCACTCACTCACTCACTCACTCACTCACTCACTCACTCACTCACTCACTCACTCACTCACTCACTCACTCACTCACTCACTCACTCACTCACTCACTCACTCACTCACTCACTCACTCACGCAATTCCTTCTCTTAATTCCTTTCATTCACGACCATTAGCAGGACACTCACTATGTATTCACATCTGAGAGTATCCTTGAGTCGCAAAACAACGACAGATTCAGTTCAATCGAAAATTTAATTTATCAGAATCTTTAGTGGGGTACCTGAGCTAAGTTCTGTAATGAAGCACTTCGACGAGGACCAGGTAACTCCGTGTTGTTTCCTCGGGTCGTATTTGTAGAAGCGAAGTAATAATTAAGGGGAGCGACCACTTAGAACGAATGAATGCACTAGCTAATAAGCCAATCTTTTACGTGCTAAGTACCATAAGCGCAATCAGACTAATCGCACTATGGATACGGTAATTCCTGCTACGGTGAACGTTACACCCACCTCTAGCGCCTTTCATCCGGGAAAATCGCAGGTGTGAACAAGCGTGAGGGAAAATAACATTTGTCTCAGATGACAAACCGACTTACAAGCGCAGCACAGCCTCGTATCGACTTCAGAACCGCGATTCTGACACTTTGGAATACGCTTTCGGCGTGGCGTTGGCCATCAGCTCGGCGTTGCACTTGGCATTCTAACCAGCTACATGTACTTATCTTGTAATAAAACGGCGCAAGGACACAGGACGAGAACAGAGAGAAGACACACGGCCCAAACTGCCATTTTACTGCAGGTACTTACATGTGTATTGTCACCGCCACCGTTAAAGGGACACTGTAAACAAAGTGAAGTTAGCCTGTACCAACAGCTTACTGCATGTGTTCTAATTACACAAAGGCTACACTCCCTTGCTCCGTTTACATGAACTCTATAGAAGTCGAGTTGAGTCCGCCTTTTGAATTAAAGCAAGAGGAGAGCTGAGGACGAGTCGTGACTTTCCTTCTCAAAACTCGCTCTTCCTCTCAAGTAATCGACCCGACCCGCACTCTTCCGAGTTTATGTAAGCTCGTAAACGGGGGTTTTATAAGCTATAAAAGCCAATGAAATGTAACATGGACTTCTCTGGCCGCCACAAGCCGTTTTCGCGAACAAATTGCGATGACGTCAGGACCAGATGTTTTCAACCTGGATCTCTATGGCCAGGCTACAGTGTTATTAACTTCTTAACAGGACGACGCTGGAGTATCAACTGAATTTATATCAGTGAAGATCACACGTATGTACCTTTCAGCAATGAAACCAGACATGCGCACATGACAACTTAAATTATTTCACTGAATATCACACATATATATCCTTAAGCAATGAAAGCAGACATGCGCACATGACAACTGAATTTATTTCAGTGAAGATCACACACACTAGTATACCCTTCAGCAATGAAGCCAGACATGCGCACACGACAGGTCTGGTTTCTGTCATGTGCGCATGTCTGGTTTCATTGCTGAAGGGCATATATGTGTGATCTTCACTGAAATAAATTCGCTTCATAGTGCGGTGTCGTCCTCTGCGCCTTTCTGTGTCTGCGACCTTCCGCTGGTTTTATTTCTTCGAACTGCGCCACTTCCGAACGGGGATCACGGAGTCCTTAGCGATCTTTACCTCACAAGTGTGAGCCGAGAGACGGGAACAAATTCCTGTTTCTTTTTGTTATATTTTCTCTTCAATATATGAATCTTTCGTTGGTTAGAAATCATCGATATGATCACAATGATCCAAACAGTCACTTTTTAACGAGAACAAGAACTGGATAAAGTTGTTCTTTGCACTGTCCCTTCAAGGTTCTGCAGTTTGCAGCATTGCTCGCGCTCGTCGCACCAGACCCCGCGCACCGCTGAGAGTGAGTGCTTTCCGCGAGCATTCTCTTCCCACGGGAACGCGAGTTAACCGCTGGAAGCCGGAAGTTTCACGGTTGCACGCATGCATGCGCTCTCAGCTTGCAGTGCAAGGCCGCAGCACAACGCGCTCACTGAGTGCACGGCGACAGAGCGATGAGTAGCTGTCGCGAAACTTTGTTCCAAACAAAACTCCACCCATTCTGTGCTCGAGAGTGGAATGCAGCGGTGGGGCTTTTGTTACACAGCGAGTTTTCACAGTGTCATGGGCAGGAATGCACTGCACTGCAGTGCAGACATTTCCATGGACGCTTCCGCAATTGTTGTTCTATAAAAGTTGGTATAAGAACTTGGCTTTGTCTATACAACGGGAGAAGAACCTCGTCAAAGTGCGGAGGAAGGAATAGTAAAATAGTAGTCAAAGTCTGTCGGTTGCCTACAATGTATTTGCTAAGGTAATCCCTTATAGAGTCAGGACGACCTTAGACTTCAATCAACCAAATGATCAGGCAGGCTTTCGTAAAGGCTACTCGACAATAGACCGCATTCGCATTGCGAATCAGGGGATAGAAAAATGCGAATATAACCAAGCACTATTTAATAGATTACGAGAAAGCATTTGACTCAGGGGAAACCTCAGCAGTCATGCAGGCATTGCGCAATCAGAGTGTAGAAGAGTGAAAATGCTGGAAGATATCTATAACGACTGTACAGCTACCACAGTCCTGCATAAAGTCACAAATAAAATTCCAATACGGAAAGGTGTCAGGCAGGGAGACACGATCTCGCCAGTGCTATTCACCGCCTGCTTACAGGAGGTATTCCGGGGCCTGAAATGGGAAGATTTGGGGATAAGAGTTAATGGAGTAAATCTGAGTAATCTGTGATTCGCTGATGACATTGCCTTGTTAAACCACTCAGGACATGAACTGCAAAGCATGATCAATGAGTTAGATAGGCAAAGCAAAACGGTGGGGTTAAAAATTAACATGCAGAAGACGAAAGTAATGTTCAACAGCCTAGCAAGGGAACAGCAGTTCGCAATTGGTAGCGAGGTGCTGGAAGTAGTAAGAGAATATGTCTACTTAGGGCAGGTAGTGCCTTTCCCGTGAAAGTAGTTAGCAGGGCACGCAGGTCAGTCAGGTGGAAACATCGTACTTCACGAAACGTATCATGGCATGAAAGTGTTTCACTCATTGAGAAGATGCGAACAGAGTTTGCCTCTTAGACGCGCTCAAATTAAAAAAAAAAAATTGATAGGAAACAGAGATTACAGTAAACGATGCTTTTCATCGATCGCGGGGTCATTGATCGTCGACTAACCAGGTTATACGCGCAAACGTACAAACCAGGCGCTGTGTCGCCAGAAATCTGGATAATGCAGGCGAGTTATGTTCTTGTAGCGCACGGCGTTACTTTTTTTATACCCTGATATTTCACTTCAATGGAGATATCTAAGACAAGCATAACAGTCGTGCCTCGTTAATATGGACACTTTGGTTTCCGAGCAAAAGTGTCCATAAAGCGAGTCGTCCGCAATTACGAGTCATAAAGAAATTATTTTTAAAAAAGGCACTTTATGTTAACGTACTGTTTCTTTGAATAGAATTGAAGTGGAAATCGGGGAATATTTGAAACCCTACGTGCATTATTCGGTTCGTTTTTACCTTTAAAATTATGCTGTGCAGGTCTTAGAGCCTTTATAGCGCCTAGTGTTCCATGTGACGCGTGATGGCGCCTCTCGGCGTGATGAAGTATCTCCTCGACGAATGTTCGCATACCAAGAACTCTGTGCTCACTTGGCTGACAACTGCTTAAAGTGGCTTTCAACGTAGCGCTCACAAATAATTTTTTTTTCGCAGCCGTTCATGCAATGAGGCAGATGGTATAAGACGCGTCGACCGGGCACCTTGCCACTGTAAAGCATGTAACCACACGCACATGAAAGGCCATTACAATTGCATTAGGTCCCAACGGGGTCCATGCATTTTCGCCCTGTCTATTGTCAAGACAGCGAGTTTCCATATTACAGAGGTGCAAATGCATTGAAGAAGTTTTGTCCCAGAAAAACTGTCCATAATTAGAGACGTCCGTATTAACCGGGGTCGGAATAACGGGGCACGATTGTATTTTTTGTACAAGTGCGGTGATAGCATTATACGGAGGTATGTTGTGATGAAGACGCACTCTTGCTGCCATTGAGTTTACCTCTTTCTTGTGAGCGTGCGTACGTCATGCAGTACAGCAGACCAAGACTCTGTTTGTGTTGCGTTCAGTGTGGCTTGTTTTCTATAGCAACACGACAGTTCAAACGCCCCCCCCCCCCCCCCCCCCCCCCCCCCCGCGGTGCCTGGATTGCTGAGCCCGAGGGGCGCGGGTTCGTTCCCGGCCGTGGACACCGTGTTTCGATGGAGGCGAAACGCACGGCGCCCGACTGCTGTGCGTTGTCAGTGCACGTTTAAGAACCCCAGAAGGTAAAAACTGTACAGGAGCCCTCTCCTACGATTTCCCTAATAGACCATGTTGCTTTAGGCAACATGGTAATAAGTATAACACTACCTGTTGACAGTGATGACAAATAGCACCACGCCATGACGTAATCATACATCGAATCACCGCTCGTGTAATTGGCCGATTTTATTACCTACAAAAAAAGAAGAGTGAGGGAATGTAAAATTTTGCCTGGTTACGTCTTAAGGTGTATCTTCGTAAGCTGCGATGCAGTCTAGTTTAAAAGCGGTCAACAGGTTTGCTGGTTGAGCCGTCGTGCGAGGTACACGTGATTAACAATATGAAAATCAGGCAGCCTGATTACTTTACAGGGTGATTTTGGCGAAAAAAAAATCGCTTCCGGTTTAAGGTTGGTGACGTTTAGGGAGGAAAAAATAGCCTGATACATAAGTCACAGTACGAGTCTGAGCAGACTGAAGCCGCAGTTACGCTTGAGGAAGCCAGTGACTTGATTTCATTCACTATAAAATTAAAATTTCAGCTCACTCGGCAAAATCTCTGAACAATTTTGTGCCAGTAGTTTTTTGTGAAGCCAGAAAGGATAGTTCTGACAATCCCATTAGTCATTTGAACCTAGTATAAGAGTGTCTGTTTTTGGATGTTATTATACGGTTACAAACGATCACCAAGACTTCTAACGACTGGTTTGATTCAACATCCACATTCGTCAATTCTGTACTGGTGAATGTGGATTATATGCTACAGATGATACGCTTCTAATCCTCGTTTTCAGTCTTAGGCATGTGTGTTAAGCAAAAATAAAACGCTCACACATGCAGTCAGGCAGTTTATCCTTCATGCAGGGACAGCAAACCAATGACAGGATTTGCTCTATTATGATATACCCCTCTCCTTACCGTGGCGAAGCACTCACATTGATATGCCCGTAGGCAAGCCCAACGTAGATTGCATGACCATACAAGGCCTGGTTATCCTGGTAAATGCCCTTTGCTAGGTTCAAGTCAGCAGTTTCCTGATTGCCGATAGGGGGAGACTCGATTATTTTGGTAACTACATAGTAGAGCAAAGTTTGCGGTTGTACCTTTCGCCCTAGAGACAATCCCTTACACAACTCTCGCTGTTTTTGGTCGCGTAACTTCTTTGGAGATTTTAGTTTCTCTGTACCGCAGATATGAGAATACTGCTTTCCGAACGAACAGAACAAGCCCCCGCCAGCACGCGTGACAGACAGAGAAGCAAGCTTTACAGGCGCGTGCAGCGTCCGCAGCCTCGCCATCTCCGCGCCGCGGCATCACCGAGCGCACTGAGAGAGACGAGCGAGCCGCTGCTCGGCGAAGCTCGCGCGTCAGCGAGTTCCTCGTCCGTTCCCCAGGCGGCGACACAGAGGAGGCGCCGGTCTCCGCCTCCGCTACCCTTTCCTCCTCCCTGAAGACCCGCAGAGCAGAGGCAGAGCGCGTGGCGGGGGTGAGGTGATTCCTCTCGCCCGTCACTTTGGGTTCGGACAGTTGAGAACCTCCTCGCGCTCAATCATCTCTCCTCTCCTCCTCCTCCGCCGGTTCTTTCTCTCGGGCTCCCGGGAGATGCGGCGTGGGGAAAAACGGAGCCCCGAAAGAGTTCGGGCGCAGTTCTAATCGCGAACGTGCGCCGTGGCGGGAGCTCGGCGTCTGCAGTGCCCGCGTGTTCTCTGTTGTTCCTCGCTGTGGTGAGACGGCGAACCGTCGACGAAGGCGAAGCGTGGAGTCTTTTTGCGCGGCCTTCGAAGCCGTTGCTTTTCTGCCTTTCACCTTGCTCCCGCTTGAAACCTAGTGAGTTTGTATTTAGAAAGGCGGCATTTCTGAAATCGTGTTGCTGCGAGCCAGCAGCGGGCTCTGACGAACCTGCGGGAACATATAGAAAAGCGAGAAGTTGTTGGAAAACGAAAGATAGAAAAAAAAAAGAATCGAGGTCCGAGAGCGACGACTGTTCGGTGAGCGGTGCGAAGCGGATCAATCTATTCCCGTTCTGTGTGCGTGGCTGTGACGGATCGAACGACGAAGACGACCGACGACGAAGCGGCGGCGAGGCATCGCTTGCAGCGGTGACAGTTCGCCCGGACGCCACGAGAAATTGAACGACGCCGCGTTGTGGAGGATGTGGAGGAGATGACGTTTTGAGTGGAGACACGCGCTTCTTCCGTTGGTGACACGCGTCGGCGGATCAGCGTCGTCAACGTTCGTTCCCGTTTTTCCACCGTCGGTCGCCGCCGACGCCTCGTGTGCGAGCGTGTGTTGATATGTGCCCGGCCGAACTCGGATACCTACGATCGGCCTGAAGACGGCCTCCTCCGTGTGCCCGCATCGGCGGGCCCGCTCAATAACGGCCAAAAGGTGAGACGACTGCTGATCGCTGCTCTGCCTTTTTTTTTTCGCTTTCTGCGCTCATAACGGGACGTCGGCGCGGGTTTCTTTGCATTCTGTTTGTTTCTATTTTTTATTCCGTCGAAAAGAGCAGGTTGACACGCGTCCTCTGGCGGCTCGTCGAGTCGATAAAGCTTTTTCTTTTCGTTAGGCTGGTTTGGTTTATTTTGGGGTCCCAAAGCAACTCAGGCTATGAGGGACGCCGTAGTGAAGGGCTCCGGAAATTTCGACCACCTGGGGTTCTTTAACGTACACTGACATCGCACAGTACACGGGCCTCTAGAATTTCGCCTTCATCGAAATTCAGCCGCCGCGGCCGGGACCGAACCCGCGTCTTTAGGGTCAGCAGCCGAGCGCCGTAACCACTGAGCCACCGCGGCAGGGCATTTTTCCGTTAGTCTCGTTACATTAAAACATCAAAAACATTGGGATCCGGAGGACGGGGTTGATTGCTCATTTCTCCCTCCTTCCGTCAAAGCACGCGTCCTGCGAGTTTGAGAAATCCATATTCTAACACACTAGCTTAAAATGGCATGCGTCTACTGAGTGTCTATGAGCCAAAAAAAAAAGATTGGTATTGTCAGTACACGACCGTCCTATTTAATTGTTCCGTTGCTCCCAGTAAACACTTAAAATCGACACGGCACAATAACAAAGAAGGCACAGATATGACAAGGGGACAAATAGGGCATTTGTTACATCTGTGTCCTTCGGCGTGATATCACCTTGTCGATCTGTACAATCAAATAGCCTAGCTATTAGCTCTGCAGTTGAAATCAAGCCCGGAGGTAGCACAGAACGCCAACTAGTGAAGGGACCAGTTAGATTAAGATCGTATGTGGGCCTTTTCTTCCGTCTTCTGTGGTTTCTCGAGCTGCAGTTCTTCCATGACAACCGCTCAGACTAACTCACCCATTTTTCTGGCCTGTTAAGTTCTGTAATGAAGTACTTTCTGCTTAAGAAGACGCAGGAATTAAAATGCCCAGAATACAATAGTTTTTTTTTTTTTCCCCGCACAGTACTTCGCGCTGTTCGTCGTCATTTGTTACTCTTTTTCTCGAATCAAAAACAAATGTAACAGCGACAACATTGTAAGGAAGCTGAGCGATCCGAGCAGCCTTTCGGCAAGCAATTGTTCTGGTGTAATTATTCTGATTTGTTTAAAAATCTGTCTTCTAGAACTTGGTACTGTTTGCACCATCTAACAGATTAAGTGTAATATCTCGCACCTCAAATACCGACATTTTTGTTTTATTTCCGTCCAACGCAAAAAACAGTGAACAGTGAAGTAATGAAGCACTATCTTCTGCAATAAAATGTCCCAGTAAGCCTCAACAGGGATCCAACCGAGTTCTAGACGAATTATTATTACTTTTTCGCTAGTAGCTGAAAAGAAACAGCTGTTTCGTCGTAAATGCGTCGAACTGCGATCTTGCCTGCTCTTGGCCTGTACGTTATCTGACAAACTAAGAACAGAAAGGTAAATAAACTGTTGATTTTCAACTAAGCGTCCTTCTTCAGCTATTTCAAACTGTTGACTTCCAGCTAATCGTCTCTCATCAGCTATTTCTTAAATTCCTTTCTTAGTTGTTGCCTCGAGCTTTCGAGTAAGCGGTAATAAAAACAGGTCCAGAATAAATAGGAACTTGCGCAGGAGAAAGAATTAAATTCTCATCAAATATTTTAAAAAAAACTGCACCCGCGTCTTAAAGCCGTCGGACATTCGCTACATACCGCATGTAACTCTTCAACTTCTTCGACTCCGCCGCCTCCCGCTTTCTCTCTTCTTTATGTAACCAGCACATTCATGTGCAGAAAGCAATCCCGGTAATTATATAAATTTAATATTCATAAACCCGCTGTTGCCCGCGAAAAAAAAATTCCACGAAAGGCCTGTTGTGTATCTACTGACATGTTTGCGGGCGTACTACGGTTTGCATTTCAAATTATAAACCGCCTTTTAAAGCTGGGCATGTGGCTTATTGTGATAGCAGTAACGTTCCCCCTATGCAACACAAAATATCCAGAAGCACTTTTAGGGAGCTCATATTGACGCTAAGACTGCTCAGAATTGAAGCAAACGAGAAGAGCTTTACGCCTGATTGTTTTCCATAGCACTGTAGCGTTGCGAAACCCGCTGCCTTACATAAAATAACTGCCTTATCACTTTTGCGTTGATAAGGACCCACAGCCGCTATAGCAGTTGTCCCTCGCTGCGAACGCTCGATATATTGCGTTCGGCGCGCAAATAAGGGCGTCTCCGCTTAACGACTGCTTACATAAAATTCCATCGTGCTTCGGTGGCTGTTTAGGCTGGTTGTCGTTTGTAGTTACGTAATTATTATGTAAGCACATCTCAAAGGAACAGTTGGGTGTTTGCATAGTTATTTTTCTTGACATATTGAATGCTAAGCCTTAGGAAAAAAATTACTTTGCGTTGCTACGGGTCGACCGCGGCGACCACGCCGGTGAGTTAGGAAACTAGTGGATACTGTAAAAGTCCACGTGTTGCGTAAGATGAAATAAAACGCGAAAGTCAATCTGGTGACGGCAGAGAGGTAAAAAAAATTCACTCGCGCGTGATGTAACCGGATTCACTAAAAGTATCCGTTTGTTTTGAATTATTGGAACTTCGTTTTGTTGCATGGTGCTTACCGTGGCAGATCGTTTTGCCTTAGTGATACCTGTCCAACGCTTACAAAACGTTCTTTAGGCTCTCCATAGACAGTTTATAAGAGATTCTATGGGCTGCATATCGAAATTTACTTAGGGAAAAGGTTCAGAAGAACATTCTACTGAACCCTTCATCTATTGAAAGGTGAGGGTTCGTTCATTTGGTGTACTTATGTCTAAACTCGCTTCTTCTGGAAGTTGAAAACTGTCCCTTGTTTTTGAAACGGTTTTCACTGCCTTCACGCCACCTTTCTCCCAAAGCCAAGCTGTTTAAAACCACGTTTCACATGGTCCTGAAGTGGGTTAAGGTTTTTAAGAAATCCGATCTTCTGTCCCGAAAGACCAGAAAAAAAAAGTGTCAACGTCTTACGTGCGAGGCTTCAGGATTATTTCCAGGATTTTCTTTTTTTTACTTTGAACACACCACAGGAACATTCGATTACTCCACGCGTAACCGAAACTGCGGAGCTGAGGCTGCTCATCTAGCGTACCTACTAAGCAAATACGATCTTTCCGGCAAGTAGGTTTGACTTTTTTGGCATAACAGCTGCGCAGAAAAAAAAAAGAAAAGATGCTCGCATGATAGGACACATATCTGTCCATTTGTGCGAAAGTCCTTTCTTTTTCCGCTACAGTCTTGTCAAAAAGATTGACCGTGACGTAATTTTACTTTTCATAATTCGCATTTCCTCCATCTGCTCATTTCTTGCTTCTTGTACTACTTGTCGTGTAGGTTGACAAGGATATGAAACAAGGTAATTTTTATCCCCGGTTTCTTCGAGAAAATTCGACTAAATAGAGCACAGCAGAGTGTAATTATAAGCGCTCGCATGTCCCCATATCGGTCCGTAACAAAGAGAGATGCTGTCCAGCAAGTGGCGACCTTGAGTCCGACGGCAGTGACGGATTTTTCTTTTTTTCTTTCTGTTCCTTTTTTTATGCCTTGTTATCTCCGACCTTTATCGTGACATTACCTTATACTGCGAGAAAGTGTAATCTTAGTGAAAAGTAAGATCCATAATGTTTGGAGCAGTCCTTACTTACAGTGGTCTTGCTAGCTGAGAGAGGAAGAAAGAAAATAACAAGCTGTGAAACTCAGCCTCTTGTTGCTGAAGTGAGAAACGTCGAAAGGGAAAGCATTGCTCACACGTGTGCTTGCTAATCTTAAACAGAGTGTAACATCTCAGCAACGAACGATTAATAATCGGTGCGGCTGCAAATTCTTTTGCGATGTTGTCCTGCCGAAGCTACCTAACCTGATTTGAGAAGGCCGCTGGGGTATCCATTTGTTGGAGCCGTGCCCGCGGGTTTTATCTGGTCTGGGTCATACTCCGAACACCGAGCCGGGATGGTTGCAGCGTCATTAATATCCGTTCCTCTCTCTCTTTCTCTCTTACTTTCTTTATTTTGGGCAGTTTTAAACACGCGCCTAAGACATTTTAACCTTTGCCCATAATGTGAATAAGCGAGGAGTTTCATTTCAAACTTGGTTTCAAATTTTGTTCACTGCCTATTCTTTTTGTCAAGAAAAGAAACTCCTTCTCCGAAAAAGATAAACAAGAATAAAGAAAAGAAATACGCGTACGGTGTTAAAGTGGTGTTGAAACCGTTTACAAAAGAAAAATAAGTTAGAAGTGAGTGAGGATTCGAAATAACGCCCTTCTGATCCTATACGCGACAAGAGTCGTCGTTTCTAGAAATGGAAATGATCTCCCTAGTTGCGAATGTTACGCACGAGTGCCATTCAAGCGAGGCCAAAGATTGCATCAATCTTTTCCTTTCTATGATGTGCCTCGCATGGGTCACTATAGATCGGATACCTCCTATACGCCGCGGAACAAAAATAATGAAAAAGACAAGACTCAATAATTTGTTCGCTATGTTTGCAGCTTTAACTCGTACTAATGGCATGTCTTGGGTCTGAGTACTGACCCAGAAACTGTCTCTGTCTGTATAAATATGTCCTCTTTCGAAGCGCTGCCTTTGAGAACGTTAACTGTACGAAGTGAGCAGCTCTGATGCCACTGCTTCTATAAAAGGTGAAGAAAATTCTGGGCGATTCTTGCCGTCATTAGAGTTTGTCATTCAGTTATTAGTATTAGCTTCCCAATAGTTTATTTCAGCAGATGGTTGTTCTGGTGTTTTTTGTTTTGTTTTTTTTTTTTTCAGCGGAGTAGACCCGGCTAATAGTACTCAGGTCGCCTTCGAATTGTTGGCCGTTGGTAAAAAAAAATGGGGAGACAAAAATAAAGCCTGAATACAATTATCTAGTTTTATCACTCCGCTAAACATCCCTATGTGCTATGTGCAAACTTCGCATTCCAGGTGACCCGCTTTGTTCGTATTTAACTCGTTCACGTTAGCTATTTTTTCTTTTCTTTTATTTGGTATGAATACCGAGACCAGTTCTCGCAGTCGTGCCAGCGGCGCACTGGCGTAGGACACCGTGGCCTGCATGGCTTTTTTTTTATCTTCGTACGCATTTCTCGCTGGTATCCCGCGCTAATGGTTGATTCGTGCACACCGAGCTCAAGCCAGTCCTCGGGCTGACTTAGTTGGGCACGTAGTCATTGCAAAATGCCATAGGTGCGCAAAAATAATAACAAACAAGAATAGAACAACCAGGTTATCTAACTCTACTAAAACTCATACAATCAGCCTCCACTTGCACGTGATTCGCCCCGAGGGCTGCCGGTTTGTAGAATGCAGAGCCACGACTTGACCTCCGGCTTCTCAAAGACGATAGAGAGATAACCCGGTATCTGCGCAAGAAAAGGCTTTGTTCCCATTCAAGCGCTACTGCTACACTGTTAACAGAAAGGAGTACAAAAAGGGAGTAATCGCTCGTATAGCGCACTCCGTTTTATAGAAGAGTGTGGTCTAGATGGCAGTTTACTCTCTTCTAACTCCCTTATGGCTTATTCGTGTTTCGAGTGTATGATCTAAGTCACTGCAGTCCTGAGTCCGGTGGACTTTTTTTGTCCCTTGAGCAAGCCTGGGTGCGCTTTCGAGAGGCAGATTTGAACCGTATTTTTATACTTCTGTCTTTCAACTACACACCTGAACAAATTTGTTTACATGACAACTTCTGAAGGTTAAACTCTCTCTAGACGGATGCACGCGATGCAGATTGTACCCGCAGGAGTATGCCGTCCGCGACGGCTTAATGAACTACGCGGAGAAGCAACTATGTGAACTCATATATAGCCCGCATACGACGCATCATCATTGCTACACGATTGCCCCGTCAGACTAACGATAATTGACCCCGCTGGGACGGTCTTCATCACCGGAGCTCCGAAATTACCTGCGTCGTTATTAAAAGGCTGCGCAGCTCGCTGCCAGCATCGAGCCCACCTACGCACACGATGAAGGTTTCGAAATCGCTTCGTCGAGCTTTACAACTTCGAAACTTTGCTCACACACGCGCGCGCACGCACAGAGAAATGCAGCCGCGCGGAGAGTTCGGGCAAACTCGCAAACATTTCATCGAGGAACGAGCCTCGCTCGACGAGAGAGCAACTTTTCCGCGAACAACCGCTTCGCATAATCCCTCCCGACTGCAATCAAACGAGAGGCATGTCCGCGCGCCGAAGCTCTCAATCAAGCCGCACTGCCGTCACTAACGGTGTACGCGTGCTACTGCACATATACCCACCGTGCCAAACACCACCAGGGTGCGCCGGCAGTTTCTCAATACGCAGCGTCGTCCCTCAACTCCCCTGCCTTCCCACCGGCAGTTCCCATCGCAATACCTGCCCGGTATTCCCGGTCGGCCCTTCCAATACACCACACCGTCATCGGGAGCTGCGCGTTTCATCCGCCCCGGGGGCGGGCGTCATCATTTCCCCCCTATTAATGACTCTCGTAATTAGGCGAGTTTGCCGGATCGTCCTCCTCGTGCCAGACAGTTGTTCAACTACGCGCGCCTTTTTTCTCTAAGCCCTCCTCCTCTTCCCCGTGCTCCAATCGAGAGAATTCCGCCAGCTCACCCACCGCCTTACGCGCGGGCGCCCTTATATTATACGGGCCTATTGAGAGAAAGCCTTCCAAACTCGCGAGCACACGCGCGCTGGCAAGCTCCTCCGGGTTCTCGATACCGCTATCACCCCACTTCGCCAGTCGATTTCGCCCACACGTGTTCGCGGTGTGCGTGCGTGTGTGTGTGTGTGTGTGTGTGTGTGTGTGTGTGTGTGTGTGTGTGTGTGTGTGTGTGTGTGTGTGTGTGTGTGTGTGTGTGTGTGTGTGTGTGTGTGTGTGTTTGCGTGTGCGTGCGTGCGTGCGCGTGCGCGCCCTACGCACGAAAGGAGCGCATACTGTATACACATTCAGGCATTCAGTTCTCAAGGGCATGCAGGTATATGGAGGGAGGCAGTTTTTAATCTCATCCACGGTGTTCATACTCGTTGCTGAGGGCCCTCAGCCCCTATTATTTCCTCGGGACGAGGTAATCCTTCTTTTACCTGCGTGTGTCTACATTTGCGGACTGTACGGAAGAGAGAACTTGCCAATCAACATGCTGAACTAATTTGCACCGTACGGGCTTCCTTAGTTTCTTTTTGTTTTTTTACTGTTAAACTTCCACCGTCGGTCGGAAAAGCGGTAGCGTCGCTCTCTCTCTCTGTACAGTTGTGTACAGATCAAACCCTCATATCGCTCGTGTCAGAAATGATCTTTCCTATGCACTATCTTCAAACGATACGCAAAGTTTCGGTTTCCTTTGTTCACCCAGCAGCGCCTCCTGGCGCAAGGCGGACTAACCAGAAATAAATATACAACAGTGGCAGCTGCTCCGGAACTAACGGCTGCCTGCTGGCCAATTAATTTCTGCGCGCTCCTTTCGTCGTATTGGACGTGGAATTTCGCAGCCTTTGCTCTTTGCCCGTCCGCCGCCGAGACGAGCGGCGCTTCAGCCGTGGAGATCAAAGGAAGCTGCGAGAACCGTCACTCTACATTTTTAATATGGCGGCGTGACGGTGTCGGATGTACCTGCTCGGCCGGTGCCGAGGGAACTGTACTACACACTGGAATGCCGGTGTCTGTTGTCTCTGATTGTACTTTTTTTGGAGAACACTTCATGGATATCGCTTCTGTGCAGCGCGTGTAACAAACCTGGATAACGAAAGGAAAACAAAGAAAATGCAGTTCAGATAACGCCTCCAGTATGCTGTATGCACCCTGGCCAAAACCCCGCCGTGGGTATGTGCCATTAATCTTGAGGGCATCGCCATCATCATCATCACTGGCGTATATGCAACGGATGCTTTATCTGTGAATGTTCCTTGCATAAGTCGCTTGCTTGTTCATTGCACTTCTCGCATGTGTGTTCGTTATATGCATGTTTGTCAAGCGTGTTCCAGATTGCCGAGTATAAAACACTCATGAAAATAAAAAAAAAGAAAGGCGGTTTCGTGAAACGGTTAAGTACGAAAGCACATATCTATCAATCGGCCGAACCATAAATTTATGCAATTTTTTTACCGCCCTGAGTATTTTCTTTTTGACATTATAGCTTGTGTCGTTGTTGAAGCAAATTTGATAAACTAGCACTTAGCCTGCGACGATACATTCTGAATAAAGGCACACGACATTATTCAGAACATTTTTAAAATGTTACTTAGCGTGTTGCGTCGTTTTATCTTTACTCTATCTTTGGTGCCGATGGAGCAGAGCTTTTATGAGAGGTTATGCAGGGCGTCGCTTTGTAGGATACGAGAATAATTCCCTAGAATAGAAGGTAATTTGGACATCGCGATAGATCGCAAATTTCAGATGTGAAACCATTTCACGCGTTACGGATATACGCAGTGCTCTTCCTTAGAGCTCCCGGGAAATTTCTACCGTGCTAACGTGCTAATCACTGGAGCAGCCGCATCCATTTCAAACGAATTTAAACTTATCTCACGTCCCATTGTGAAATATACTGTCAAATTCTTTTTGCAAGTTCGACCACATCTTGAAGTACGAACGAGGCTCGTTTTATCGCCTGGGTGGTTTCAGTGTAATGTTGCTATATAGGCCCAAAATTTTCGAACACGATGAAATAGATATCTGAAGGCAACGAAATAAATATGATGGGCTCTAACGTATTTTTTTACCTGTAAATCTGTCTCCACACTAAACTCTAATACGCACGTCTAAGTGATTAAGGCCATTTACAAGACACACATTATATCCCTGTATAATAGCCACTTTATGATAATACGAAGTGATTTATAGTTATCGTAGTGTACATGCAGTGAAACAGTAAACGGAGGCAAGTACTGAAAAGGTAATCTGTCTAGCCCGTGCACCAGAGTGATATAGGCAGGCTTAAAATCCGTGACGACCAGAGCTGAAAAGGCTCGTAAGACGCTTTCGCCTCAAGTGGTTTGGTTTGGTTTGGTTTATGCATGGGGTTTAACGTCCCAAAGCAACTCAGGCTATGAGAGACGCCGTAGTGAAGGGCTCCGGAAATTTCGACCACCTCGGGTTCTTTAACGTGCGCTGACATCGCACAGTACACGGACCTCTAGAATTTCGCCTTCATTGAAATTCAACCGCCGCGGCCGGGATCGAACCCGCGTCTTTCGGGTCAGCAGACGAGCTCCGTAACCACTGAGCCACCGCGGCGGGGCGCTTTCGCGTTAAGTGTGACGGTAGCTGTACGCCAATGCATCCAGAAAGAAACTTCGCGCTGCTATCCTTCCATGCTTGGACGTTTTCGTTATGCGCGACTTGACTAACACGGGCTCAGAATAGCGTAAATATTCTACCACAATTTATTCCTTTTCATTCATCTCCAATAGCTGAATCCTCAGCATGGTTTCGTTACCAGCGTAATAAGCCAGCCTGCACGGCGTTTCCAAAAAGATCAAATTGAATCGAGTCAGGAGAATTGTTATATCATACCAATCCAGCCCTCTGACACCGGTATACGATTTACGAACGTGCTGCTACCTGGCGGCGCTAGCATTGGTAGGGGGAGGGCTCGGCAGCCTGCGTAGGCAAGCGAAAATAGGTGGCGCGATGCTGATTCATCGCGCGCTCGGAATCTCTCTCGGCAAAGTGATGACGCTGACGCTTGTTTCGCATTCTCAGGAGGCTTATGCGGTGCTTCTTAGCTTGCGCTGTCTAAAGCTTCCTTTCTCAGCATACGTTTATATGTTTTCGTTTCCTTTCCGCGTCATAAGCGGCTGCATATCTCGTGCTATCGCTTTACCAAGTAGAGACGTTCTTCGAGAGAACAAGGAGCAATTTGTTCCATATTATTGGAGGCTTGTTGTCATGCGTCCTCCGCGAGGCAAGTTTGTACCAAACATGCAAGGTGAACCCTTTTATATTTTGTCCAATTAGTGCTACTTTTATGTATTCTAGTATGACCGGTCTCTTTTGGTGTGGTCTTTTTGGGTGTTTACTTTTTGTTGATTCTGTCTTCCAACATGCCTGTCTATTTACTGCACATGCCTCTGATATTATCATTAATTACGGCGCCTACTATAATGCGATCCAAGGGTTGCACGTTTTCTGTTTTTCAAGAATGCGAATCTTTTCTCTTGGCTGGAACTATTGGTCGTGTTATTGGACAAAGCAGAAGGTGATGGATTGGCGACGGCTAGTGGGCAGTGCGTTCGATCTCGGTCGCCAGATGGCAGCACTATCTTGACGCCGGACCCTCTAGCCGAACATTGTCGCTCTTGCGTTTATTTTTACTGTTATTATTGTTAATTATCGTCGTTATTGTGCTCGTTTTTTTTTTTTAATCGAATTCATTCGCACGTGCATTTCTGGCTATTGAGCCACTGAGAATAGACCCTCAACATGCCCCATACGCAAACGTCAATTCTTGAGGTCAGGAAATAAGGCCGATATTAAATTTCCGACTGTTGTTTTGTATTCTATTCTGTCGTATTTGCTTTTTCAGCTACAATATGGTAGTCACAATACGGGCACTCCAATGACGACATTAGCATCAAAACGTATGCATATACATGTGAAAAGTCACTGTCGCATAATTTAGAATTCGAAAGCGTTTCTTGAAATGTTTTCCTGCGTTTTCGCGGGCGTGCTTACGCCGTATTTTCGCCGAAAACATTAAGCACCCACTTTAGCATTTGGATTTCGAAATAACTAGCAGCTTCTGGTCCCTTTTTATGAAGACAGCGACAATATCTACCGGCCTGCGATAAGCAGCATGTCTTCGTATCCGTTAAGCCAACCTGTTTTTCTGCCTAGCTAAATTACAGTCTCGCTCTCGCACACCAATGCTCTAACCTCTTATTAATTATTACAACATACTGAAATTATTACACCATCCCTGTATTTAGAGCAACAAAAATTTTCACTGGACGAGTAGCGGCATCTAGTGGTGCGAGGAGTTAATACTCATTTGACGCGTTCATTCGTAGCAACGATGGCGGTGATGTCGCTTTTATTTTCACGTTATATTTTTTCCCACTTTCTGTGCACTTCTAAAACTCTCTTATAGTCTTTTCCAAGCTCTGCAGGCGCTTCGTGTTCACAGGTTAGGCTGAAAGCAACTAGTGCAGCAGATAGAAGCGTTCGAGCTTCATAAATCCATAGAAACGGTTTAAGACATTTACGGAGTAAGATTTCATTGCAGAGTGTAGCAGTGCCGGCTCACGTAACCCTCAGAGCACCTTTTTTTTTTTTAATGCTGCCATCGGGATCTATCTAGTGTCATAAAGTGATTGCCATCATCATCTCAAAGAAAATTTAATCTTGCGCTGCAGCTACGTGTTAAAGAAATGCCCTCATCGTTTGCATCTCAGCTAGCAGATGCACAAAAAAAATCCTTTCCGACAAAACTGTGCGTTATTACTTCAGCCAAAATTAATGCGCAATGGTTGTAATATGCCTCAAGTAAACGTGAACTCCATGGTCCTTCCTTCCTTCCTTCCTTCCTTCCTTCCTTCCTTCCTTCCTTCCTTCCTTCCTTCCTTTCTTTCTTTCTTTTTTTCTTTCTTTCTTTCTTTCTTCCTTTCTTTCTTTCTTCCTTTCTTTCTCTCTTTCTTTCTTCCTTTATTTCTCTCTTTCTTTCTTTCTTTATTTCTTTCTTCCTCTCCTTCTTTTTTTCTCTTTCTTTCTTTTTCTGTTTCTATGTTTCTCTAAGCACATGTCATATTAAATCCTGCCCCTTCATTTTTATTATGTATTTTCTTTCGTTATAATGATTGTTTGACTTGGATAAACATGGGGTCCTCGTATACAGTCTGTACGCAAGAAATCATTCAGATGTGCTCGATGCGAGCATGGGGCTTAATTCTTGTTTCTTCTATCCATTCCGGCTTAAATCGCTCGCGCACAGACCGTACGAAACACAGGAAAGAAAGAATGGATTAGAGCGGCACGTGGCATGCTCAGGCTGATTTGTCCATTCTTATTCGGATCGCTTCTGCCTCTCTTTTTTTTCTTTTCATGCTGCCTTCTGTTATTCTCTACCCACGCACTCAAAGGTCACGCCGTATGCGGAGCAGCTGACTTCTCCCCGAGTTGGAGCTTTCATTGTTTCCGGTCTCAACGCGAGCAGCGCTTCGCGAAATTGAGGAATTCCGAAACGGAGCTTCTGGCCATAGTAGTGGCGCTATACGGGAGACCATAGAAGACGGAACGGACACCGGCGAGCATTATTCGGGCGTGCTGCCTTCCAAGGGATGATCGTGAGATGCTCGTCCTTTCTTTTTTTCTCTGCTACCTCAGAGAAGAATGGCGGACGCGAAGCGACTGTCGCAAAACGAAAGCGCGCTGAAGAATCGCTTCCGCGATTCCTATAGGCTTCTGCGAGCGCTGCACCGGTGTATATACAGGTCGACGATTTATGGGCCAGCAGCCGTCCCCGAAGCGCCCTAGCTTTCTTCTGAATAAACATGGAGTCGTGTTTATTCAACGGGTTAAAAAACTGAGATTCCGATGAAACTTTCGCGTCTGTGTTTCCTTCTCTATTGGTCTTTGGAATATTCGAAGGAATTCTTTCGAGCCCTTGATCTGCCTTGCCTCGAGCTCACTTTTTTTTTTTCTATAAGGAAATTCCGGCTAACAAAGTAAAAATGGAAAGTGTGTTGTCTTGGCCTGGGGTGGGGGGGGGGGGGGGGAGACATCGCGCGATGTAAGGAGGAAGGAGGCGATCTGGTTTGATCGTTGTTTTTCAATTGTTCTGTTTTGTGACAACGCGACAGTTATTAGTCGTGTTTGATTTCACAGGATTCGACTAAGGTGGGGAGACATCAAGGTTGCTACGGTTAACGTGCACTGGAGTACTAACAGAAATATAGATGTTTTCCGGGGAGAGAAACCAGCAGAGCAGGACGCGTACACAACAGAGAAGGAATTGACACGGATGACGCTGGAGACAACTGAAAATTTTTATTTGATCAAAGAATTGATCTCAGCAAGCAACGCCGCACCATGCACCAAATGGCCCAACCATGCACCAACTGACCTGAAAAGCTACGCTTTCACGATTCGTAGATGTTTTCAGTTCAAAAAGTTTCGACATCTCTTTGTTTCTTTCTGTGCATAGGAGACACATGCTTCGGGAGCCCGTATACGGAAGACTAAATGTAAGCGTATAAACATGGCGAAAATCTTCCTACATAACAGGCGCTCAAGATCGACAGCATGCCCGTGCAGAACATGGTAGAATCGCCTGCTTGTGGTCGCTATCTCTCGCGAATTGTCTTTGGGTGCGCATATAGTGTAGACGCCACGCATATCGAACGCAAATATGATAAGGCCGTGGGCGCGGTTGTTGTTGTTTTTGTTGTTCACCCTCTAGAATGGCGCATACCCACACAGGGGGATCGGCCAAGAAGAGGGGTGCATAGAGAGTTTTTGTGATTCTTTTTTTGTTTTGATTGTTTTCTTGAGAAAATAAAGAGATAAATTAAGTAATAAATAGAAATAACAGAATGCTGGGGAACAGAAACTTCAACAGAAAGCAGAAAGACCAAAAAGAAACGGGAAATACATAACGCACGCTGGAGATGGGCTCTGCAAGATCTGTAGCAGAGGTATCTGAAAAATAAATAAATAAATAAAAATAATAAAAATAGTGACAGGGAAAAAATTATAATGATGAGTAAAAAAATTATTAGCCACGTAACCGATTAAAATCCAGTAAAAAATTTTGAATGGTGGTGGGCATAACGAAAAGATGTTCATTCGAAGAGCAGACTTTGAGGTTCATGGCAGTATACTATTATATGCTGTGCTGTTATATGGTGTATACTATGCTATACAACAATATGACGGGGTTATTAACAAGGAATGGAGAGACCTTCCTCTTACAGCAAACGTAGTTTGTTTGCTGGTGATGACGACGACGACGATGTTATACTACACTATTCTTGTACTGCAAAGTGCAGGGCTATATATACACCGTGTAACACTGTAATCCTGCAGAACTGGTAGGGATCTGTTTGAGTTGCAGAGTGAATACTGCAGGCAGAAGCGTAACTTAGCCGACGGCGACATGGTCAGGTGGCGGGGTTAGGAAATTTCCTCGCATAGGCTGACCGTTCTTTACTGTGGAGTGCAGAGGAGAAAGAGGATCAGGTTGCAATTTCTGCACAGTGAATGAAGTTTCTCCTGTTCTTTACGGCAAAGCCAGCAGAAAAGAGACCCCATCTCCTCTCCAGCCTCAGTCTCGCCATACTGCCTTGGTTATCGCACTTGTACTGCTCCGTTCGCTGAGTCCTTTCTTCTGATTTGCAGAGAAAGCTGCAAGCATGCTCATCAGTAGCGCGGCCGTCTCATCCCCTGAGCCACTCCCCGGAAACGCGTGCGGCGTGTGCGCTGGCCGCGCGCACCACAACCGACTCTCGAGCGCCCGGCAGCTATCGTTACGGGTGCTGAAAGCTCGGGGCACGATGGAGCACGGTCGTTGTCTACGGTATTTGTCTTTAAAAGCCTCCCAGTCCAGTTAAGCCCCTCCGCGTAAAGCCCGTAGATAGGACAGCGGAGAGAGAGGGCAATAGAGAGAAGGCGAGAGTGGCTGTACCTAAGAGAAGAAATTGGCATCTGCGACGAGGGCTGGAGGTGAGAGTCCTTAAGGGAAAAAAAAGAGAGAGAAGATAAAAGAAGATGTATACGAGGATTAAAGAGAACGACGAAGCCAATTCTGGCGACCTTTACGGTCTCGTTTGGGTCCTCCCCCCCCCCCCCCCCCCCGTCCCTTCTCCCCTCTTTCTCCATGTTCTCTTTGAAGAGTAGCAGCGGCCCACACATGCGAGTAAAAGAAGGCCCCCAGGCAACGGGAGGACGGTCTTTGATGCTCTTTTACGACGCCGCTGTAAAAACAAGAGTCTAATGCCTTCTTCGGCGCTGCTTCGTTTTCCTATGCCGGCCGCGCCATCTCTTTAGTGCCCCGCGCGCCCCCGTTCCGGAGGCGCGGCAACGTTCTCGTTCATAAGGCGGTGCGGTATTTGCCGCTCTTTATTCCCAGCTTCCATGGAAAGCGGATCATGTGTAGTAACCGTGCGTACGTGTAACGTATAGACGGTACTGTGAACAGTGCGCAGAACCAGGCGTTTCAGCCTACGTACAAGTGACAGCCGCGGAGAAAGAAAGAAATAAAGAAAGAAAGAAAGAAAGAGAGAAAGAAAGAAAGAAGGAAAGGAAGAAAGAAAGAAAGAAAGAAAGAAAGAAGGAAAGAAAGGAATAAAGAAAGAGAGAAAGAAGGAAAGAAAGGAAGAAAGGAAGGAAGAAAGAAAGAAAGAAAGAAAGAAAGAAAGAAAGAAAGAAAGAAAGAAAGAAAGAAAGAAAGAAAGAAAGAAAGAAAGAAAGAAAGAAAGAAAGAAAGAAAGCATTCCGTCATCGTATACGTATCTCCACACAATGAAAGAGGTCATTGATGATCATGTTCTCCGCGCAGCAACATCGCGCAGTGAGCTGGCGGTGTGCTGGGACTCCTGGACTGCAGATTCTCCGCGATATGACGAGTGCCTTCAATCGGTCAGCATTCTGTTACCTTATATCTTTCTTTTCTCTCGTTCATCGATAAAAAGAGGAAAGGAGCCGGGCCGCGGGCGCTGTGATGTTTTAGGGTGTCTACGTGACAGGACTGCTGTCGGGAGAAAAGTTCGTCCCCAGCAGCGAGCGACAGTCTTCTACGATCGTTTCAGTCTCTGCCGCCTGTTTTGGCAGTGGTAGGAGAAGCGAGAGAGAACAGGTGTGTTTGCGGATAAGACGTTCGAGTCAGTATTCCCGGATGTTGCGTGTATACTACAGACCTCAGCGAGATTTTCAGGGCCGCGCTTAAAGGCAACCGTTTTTCTGGATGCGTAGAGGGCAGAAAATGTTAGCTTTTGAAGAGAAAACTCTTCACGCATGCTTCTCCCATGTGCAGTCGCGCGCACAAGAATTGTGTCACGAACGACGGACCAAGGAGTCTGGAACCAAAAAATAAAAAAAAATCACTCAGTGTGGTTTTACTGACCCGGTCGCGTATTCGCCAACTGCAGCCTGTACAGCGCAAGGCTTGAAACCACGGTGAATTGATCACGGTGACTGAAGATTGTCACTACGCCTTACCTAAAAGGGATAATAAATCCTCTTAAACGGCGTTATATGCCACTAAGCATCACGATTTGCGACCTAAAAGGTAAATAATTGAAAAAAATGAAATTAAAAAAAAACAATAAAACCACAGTACAGAGAGCGGATTCGAATGGCCGACCTTCCATACGCAAAACGAGCCTCTAATCCACTGCGCCATAGCAGCGATGTCAAGCTGTCGTTCTGAATGAATATTTATAACCAGCCTTAATGTGGCTGCTACCTGCCGGTGGGCGGCGCTGTCATCGCTGGCTGTACCGGCTGCATTTGGCGAACACGCGACCCGGTCAAGTGTTTACAAATTCTGGTCGGTGCAGTGAGCGATTACGCGACTGCCGTGCCCCCAGCGATTCTTGACCGTTGTATACATCCTTGCAGTCCCTTTTCCTTCCACGTTTCATGTTCATGCTATCCCATCACTCCTTCGTGAAAAGCGCAGTCTGATCATGACGTAACCAATGTTGCTTGCCCGGCGAGCGCACATTTATCTGCTGTAGCATGCAGGGCTCTCTTGCGACCTTCCTTCAGTACAGGCGCGTCCTTGGATCCACCAAGATATTTCATCCGCAGCTTCACGTCATTATAGACGAAAAAAAAGCAGCAATCACTGCCTGAAAAACCAAAACCTGTACATAGCCTGTGCAAGCAGCGCAACCGCTATATGCAGGTTGATAAATCTGTTTGGATCTGCCCGCATGCCTGCCGTGCAGGGAATATACACGCAGAAAAAATAAAAAGGAGGGGGGGGGTACCCTATATGCTTGACCTCGAAACCACTTCATCGAAAGGCAAACCGCGGGAACATCAATTTGTGCGCTAGGCAGTACACACATCTTCCATTTGTATACCCCCCCTACACGTATCTCTGTTCCTCCACGACCAATAAACACGCCGTTCTTGTATACATCCCACCTCCTCTGCTTCGCTGCGGACCTGGGCTTGGCGATATAGCCTGAGCGCTTATACCACACTCTTCGTATCACGAGGCCTCTGCGAGCCTGGCTATAGCGCGCGGGGCAAACACAGAGATTCTGGTGGCGAGTAAAGAAAACGACTCGTGGGATGAGGGACGTTAGCGGAGGAGGAGGAGGTGGGGAGTGCCGAGTATAGACACGGATGATTTACAGCGGAGCCCCGAGTTTATCTTGGCCGCTTCTTCATTCGTCGCGAGACGACGACGCGGAGATACGGAGTTGCTCCGCTTTTATTATCTAAGCCCCTCCATTGGGAGCCGCATTTCCTCTGCCTATAGCAGCAGAGGCCGTGTGCGCTTTCCTGCTTTCATCTCCTTTGATCTTCTTGTCTGTGCGGCTCTGCAGAACTTTATTTGTTTGTTTGTTGTTGTTTTTTGCTCTCGTTTTGAGATTTTTTGGGATCTTTTAGTTGACGTTTTATTGAGTTCGTCTGCGATTGCAACAGCATGCCGTTCTTCATTACTTGAAACATTACGAGTGTGTGCGTGTGTATTTTGTCTTCCACGCTTCGTTCCGTGAAGAAAATGAGTATAAACTCGGGACAACCGGCACGAAAAAAGAATTGCACTGTCAGAAGAAAGCAGTGTGGCGGTAGCGATAAGCATGTTGGTGGAAGTGGCAGTAAACTGCGGGTGGTCACCTGTACGCAGCTCCACAATCGCCGCTCCACATGGTCGTCATAGGAGTATAAAAGAACATTGTATATTTTTGCTGCAGAAACATGCGCATTTATGAGTTGTTTATCAGTTATAGTCGGATACAACTCTAGAAAGCTGCGGCAAATGCCCAAAGGAGGCCCTCCAGTCAATCGCATCTACTCATTGTCATGATGTCTTGATCAATTTTTTTTGCATCTGCTATCATGGCACCCGAGGGGATTACAAGTCTCAGGGGATTAAACGTATATTAAACGGTTTAACCATGACGTCATGACAATCCATCGACGCCATTGGTTGGAGGGTCTTCTTTGAGGGGCATATGCAGCTTCGTTCTTTAGTTGTGTGTGACTTTAGTAGCTAAGCTTAGTGGTTAGCGCGGTTAGCGTATTTGGATTTTTTATGGAGCTGCACAGGTCTACCACTTCTTTCCAGAACATTGTTACTGAACCCAGTCTTCGTTTGAATAGAGTGTTCTTTTCTGGCTTCTACTTCACATTTTTATGACAGTGTATGCCTAAATCACGCTTCTGTGAAATCATATCACCAGAACGAACAAATGGTTCAGCCGAGGCACAATATAATTTCTCTTTAAGGTTCATAACACGCATTCGAGCATGACATATGCGAGGCTTTCTTCCGTGACGTTCCACGTTTCTTTACTTGCTTTGAAAGCAGCTGCCACTTCAGCGCAAACGCCGTGGACATATGGGGACATAGCTGTGCCTGTATAATTTGGGGCGACATCTCTCCGCGGGCGATCACAACCGTAAACAATTACAGAGAACGCAAACGAATGAAAATCGCATAATGGTTCTCAAAACTGATAATTTTTGTCAGCATTCATTTATACTCACCTGATACTGCTCTTTGCATCCAATTTTCGATATGGTTCCCACCTATAGACATTTTCAATTTCGTCTGTCTGAGCGCAGCCATATTTCCACAGGGCTTTGCCAACAGCGTTCTCATTGGTGGATTTCAAACAGGCATCTAATGCGCATGCGCAGCACAGTTCAAAGCGCACGCGCACTCTATCAAGTTGTAAACAGTGAAAATGTCTACACTATCGGAAACGTTCTGTCACGCAACGCGGGTCTTGAACAGCCATTGTCTTGTAGAAACTATAGGCCTATTTTCGTAAAACGGCGCTTCAAGCAGTCGTGTCACTCGTGTCGACGCGACACAGCACCCACTGGTTCCCACGTCGCCTTTGTATACAGGGCAGCGACAATCAGCTCAGACATCAACGCACAATGTTACCAACGGGGGCGCATATGGGATATGAGTGGCACCTAAGAGCAAGCCAAAATGGCGGACCTTGGCCCCACTCTTTCCTTTTCCGCGCAACCAGTGACCTCCAGGAAGAAGTGAGTTCAGACAAAAGGGGTGAAGGCGCCAGATAGCGAAAACAAGAGAGGACTCGGTTCAGAGCGTACGAGGGAACGAGGGCGCCGTCGTCGTCGTTCTCATCCCGTCTTCTGCCGGCTGCAGCCCCCGTTGGCGGTGGTCGGCGCCGAGAGCAAGCGCGTCCGTGCGGGGGAACCACCTTGAGCGAGCCTCCCGAGCGGCCGATCTGAGGCGACAAATTGATGGAGACCCCGGCCAGGCTCTTATCGAGCGACCCATAGATCACCCTGGGCCGCGCGAGGTCCTCCTCTTGGACGCCCCCGCTCGCCCGCCCTCTCCCTCACCCGCCATACCTCCACTCTCTCCCCGCTCTCTGACCCTCATCTCCTTTGGCATATATACACACAGGCGCATATACTATACACGGCTGCCTTCCTTTACACTCCTCAGCGTCCTCCTCGCACTCTAGCTCAATGGCCTCCTTCTCCTCCTGGCCCTCAATCTCACGCTCCGTGCGACAAACGCCTTCTGCTCTACTGTCTTAGCCCCCTCCAGCCTACGGCCGTATATATAGTGCCGGTGTGTGTGTGTGTCGCCGTGTCGACGGCCTCGGGACGGCCGTCTTCCATCTGCTCTTCTCTCCGCGTCTTCTGTGTTTTGTTCCTACTTTGTCACCCCCCCCCCCCCCCCATTGTCCACATCCACTTTCGTACTCACTTGCGTCGTCCACTTTGCCTTTCGACCTCGTGTCGTCTTCTTCCTCGCTCGTTCCCTTATACCCGCCTCTTCCACTTTCCTTCCCTCTCTTTTCATCTGTTTTGCGTCGTCGGTAGTGGGTGTTTTCCTTTCTTCGTCCTCGGCATCGTTGTCGTCGTGCTTCCGGAGTTGACATTCTTCGCTGGCCTCCATTTTTGCGCGGACCCTGGCCTTTCTCTCTCTTTATTTACGTTCTCGGCCGTGCCTGCTCTTTCCGCCCGCTCCCGGTCACTTCGGTCCGTCGATCCATTTTCATGGTGGATCGTCTTTCCGTGGCACCGCTATGGCTCCGCGGTCTCCGTGATGTCGCCTTCTTGTGTTTCCTCGCGATCGCAGCGCTCGCACCACTTCTTTTTTTTTTTCGCTATCTTTTCTTCATTTATGAGCCCAGGGCTTCTCTACCTCTCTCAGGATGTTTTCTTCTTTCTTCTTTACTCGTATGCTTCTTCCTGCTTCTTAGAGTACAGAATTATTTTCCTGGCCCAGTTTTGTTTTCTCTCAACCTCATCGGACTCTATGTTTTGACGGGCTCATTCTCTTTCGCCAAATGCAGTGAACACGGTCGCGTCCATTCGAGCAGTACTTTGAGTGCCTAAAGCCTGAAATGGGGGCAAAAGCTTCTTCTGAGATTTCAATACTGCTTTCGAGGCTTTGTGCTCTGCGCCTGCAGAATGACGTCTTTTGTGTCGGTGCGCGCGGAAGCAATCTAAGTTACGATGTGTGTTGTCTCATTTGTGCGTTCGTATTTCATTCGTTAAGAACATATTTATTTTGCGTGTTGTTCCTGCAAAAGTTTTCTTCGACATAAGACGGAAAGGATCAAAAAAACACCAGTTCCACCGTCCCGCTAATTAGTAGAGACTAGGCTGACGCACGACTATGCGCTGATGCATTTTTTTTGTGGTTTTCTGTATTTCGAGCAAACTTATCTTCTTCCTCGCGTGCTTAAGGCAAACATGAAGTACAGAAAGCACTGGCAGGCTCCGAGCAACAAATAGCACGACCAGCATTCTTCCCTGGAATTTCGCAGGACACACGATAGCAAAAATGCCACGAGTCAGGGCTGAAACAGACTGCAGAACCAAGACTGTTCCAGCAGATTTAAATCAGGGCGTCTAGGCGTCTAGGAACGCACTCAGTCATTCTTAAATGTTAACGTCAAGCTAAGTGTTTCCATGATTGGATTTAATTTTTAAGTTCTGTTTGGTCGTTGTTGTTTTTTTTACAAAAATTTTAGCGTACTGCTTACCTGTTCTTTATCGCCTCTCCACCTAATCTTTTGTGGGAACAGCAAAATCACTTCTGTTTCTGAAAATTACTCCAAAGACAGAGCTACGGTGTATTCAAGTTTTCAAAAGCTCCCCAGGGAAACTTGTATGATCAGCACTGTAGAAGTCCGTTTCCCCAGACTGCTGGTATACCCCAGAAGTTTGAAAACTTGCGGGTTTTTCAGACTGCGGCTGTAGGAGGCAGAAAGGAGAGCTATATTTTCGTCATATTTGGAAAAACACAGGTACAGCTGTTATAATTAAAGTTCTTTGAAGACCTACACCTAATCAAGAAGCAGCTCTTTGAGCTGGGTTCTTCGATCATGGGCCTGGCGGCGGGCATACCGAGGCGGCTACCATACCCAGCAATTCTGGACAAAAGCACTTTTTATCGGGAAAGAGTTTATGAACGCAATTTTTTCACACATTGTAAAATTTCACTATAACAATCATATACCCGCAGGACTTCCGTCAGCAGTCTTGCATTCTTTTGCTGTTCCCGTTTTTTTCCATCGTCATAAACGTACCCGATTGGTTTTCCCATGGCAGTCTTAACTGCTCGATGCAAGCGATGGGGAAAATGTGTAAAAAAAATGTCAGTCCATTTGGGTAATTAGGCCAAATGCGGATATGTCCTCTAGCATGACGCCAATTGTCGGTTGGAGCTACGGCCCAACTAGGTGGTACCAGGCTAGCACCTAATTACCACATCAACTTCTTCCGTGTAGCTACTGTGCAGGCATCATTCGAATCACGTTCTCCTAACCGATGCTGCCATTCCGCTTAGCTCGGTGCGCTTAGGGGTGGTGCGGCCAAATTAGGACCCCAGGTTCTCGCCATGGTTACCACTGGCTACACCTTGACCAGTAAGTCATCCTGTGGGCAGGTGAGCAGTGGCACAAGGCAGGTGCTGTGACAGGTTTTGCCATGGGAAGGACTTGGGTTGCGATCCAGGTTGCTCTTCTCGAGCCGCCTCTTACGATTAACTCAGCTGCCGCCTGACACGGTGGGCAGGTGAGCAGCCTGCCACAAAACTGGCTTCAGACAAACAGACAAAGAAAGAGGCAGACATACAAAGCCCAAATGCAAGGAGTGGCGACTATGGGTGCTAGCGAACTAAAACTTTAAAAGAAATATTTTGCTACACATCGCAAGAATGGACCGTTATCTTCAGTGTTTCCATAACAGTGCCTTACAATATTCCGGTATTGAAAATTTTTCTCCAAGAATGTTGGACATGTGAATCTCACATCTAAAAGCCTGCGCAATAACTCGCATTGCTACACGCTGGTAACAAGCCGATATAGCAACAGCCCCGCTCTAAACCTATACCACTAACGTGGGTGAATCGTCTGCAAGAGCCTCTGTCCAAGTACTTCCTATTTTCTTCCTGTTCCCTGTTCTTCCTATCGGTATTCCCTTCCCGACGGTGTGTAACTCCGTTCCAGTCACACAACGATTTCTTCGCATCCCTATATCGCCCGGTGCGCAGTACAACCGCTCTCGACGTCCGATCGCTCAGACGGCTGCAGCGCTCGCAGCTTCGATCGCGTGCGGTCGACTGATGGTGAAGAGAGCTTCCCCCATTCCCGCTCTCTTTCTCCATTTTTTTCATTCTTCTTCGTCCTTTCTTTTCCCCATATCCCGTCCCTCGCTTCCCCCGTGCCACGCATCGGCGCTATATGGATCGGACTACCGGGAATCGTTGCTGGATAGGACGATGCTCTGCTCGCGGCCATTTGCCGGAAGTGCGCGCGCTGCTCCCGTCTCTCTCGTACAACAGCCAGTCTTTCTACGTTCTTTCCTCGTTTCCTTTTTCTATTCGTTCCCTTTTATTGCGCACTCGAAGCTCGTGTCTGCACCGAGCAGCGTGTGTAGTAAAGACCAAACTGTGTTCGTTTCCTGCGTATACCTCGTCGGGCGAGGAAATTCCGATGGTTTTCGGCGTATTGTGTGTGTGCTCGCGCACTCGAGCGCGGTTTCCCCGAGAGACAGTTCCGAGGGGTTTCGTTGAGGCGTTCGCTTTAATTTTGTCTCGACCGTTTCTCTTCGTGTTTTGTTTCTTCCGGGGCTGGTTACTTTAATGGAGCATAAGCTTCCTTGCGGCCAATAACCAAGCTCGATAAAAGAAAAAAAAAACGCGGGATGAAACAGGCGCAGAACCGAGTGCGCGACAGTAACGGTCGGAAAATCAGAGAGACTTCGCTTGCAGTGAACAAAGAATGTTTCGCCTCGTTTAATCTTGGAATGTATAGCGTGAGCGGAGTGAGCGAACAGAATGAAAGCGGTAGGAGGAAAAAGCAAAGCGCGAATAATCGACACAAAGAAATCGAACCTCGACTTTCAGCAAACTCCATCGGGAGCGGAAGTCTTTTAACGCCGTTGAAAACCTCTTCTAGCCCTTTAACACTGACTTCGTACAGCTCCTTGAGCTCGCCACGTCCGCGAAGAACTGCGTTACACAGTGATGCCACGGCTGCTGATTTATCAGTAGATCTACTGATATTTAAAATTTTCTGCTGATTCAGTGATAAAGCGCTTGAATCTACTGATTTTCTTGCTTTTCTACTGAAACGAAAGCAAAAGCTGCTACTTTTTCCGGAGAATGTTCAGTTACCACTGAGCAACGTCAGTTCTTCCGCTTAAGGTGCCTTGATTTTATATTGAGAGTGTCGACCAAATTCTGAAGCGTATCCCCTTTTCAAGAGCCGGTTTTAAAACGTCTCGAACTCCTAGATCCTACTGTGTCCATGACGGGGAAGGCAGCGTCTCTTGCACCACTGGCGCAAGCCTTTCCGAATTTAGTCTCCGGCAAAGCCTTGCAATCTTTGGATACCGAATGGCGATATTTAAGAAACGCTGATATCCCTACAAGCGAAGATACCTCGTTGCACGAGTTCTGGGCAGTCGTGTTTTCTCAAAAACATTGTGATGGAAGCGCCGCTTTTCCTGCATTGACCGAGTTTGTGACGGCTATACTGTGCTTACCGCATTCCAGTGCAGCAGTTGAGCGGGTATTTTCTGCTTTAAACAACCTGAAGACAAAACTGCGGAACAAGCTTAGCACGGAGACTATCTGTGGCCTTCTGCACACGAAACGCTGATGACGTCTTCAGCATGTCACAGCTTCAACATTGACATGCCACTGATAAGGAGAATGGACGACTGGCACAAGGATAAGCATGAGTGTATTTAATGCGGCGTGCTGGGCACAGCCACTTGTGGAATTTCACAGCATATCTAGTCATATACATGGCCATTTTGAAGTTGCCTGTTCACACGCAATAAAGTTTATTGCGTAAGCTATAAGGGACCTCACGTTTTCTTATTTCTGGATCGTCATCATCGTGATCAACCTATATTTATGTCCACTGCAGCACGGAGGCCTCTCCCAGCGATCTCCCAATCACCCATCAGAGGGCTTCACTGTTTTTTACTTCGTGCTTGACATGGCTCTCTGGATCCCCGGGTTTTTCAAAAGTATCGCCAAGAATCTCGTGGCCAATTTTTGTACTATTTCTTAGAAGCTACAATACAACAGCAGAGTACTAATATAAGCGCTGAATTCGTGGGCTCATAAACTGAGTACAAAAATTGAAATTAAAAATCTACTGATTTATACTGATTTTTCGCGAAAAAATCTACTACTAATTTTTTATGTGTCGTGGCAACACTGACTGCGTATCGTCCGAACTGTTCGCTGTTGCTTTGAATACGTGAGATGATGTGGGAAATGAATTGGGCAAGGAAGGACGCATACAGCATTGAGCGCGTCGAGTAAAGTTTTACTACTTCTTGTCTTTTACCTCCACTTTATTGCGAAGCACTCAGTCATCCTATAACAGCGCCATTGGGCAAACGTCGCGCTGCAAACCAAACCTGACGTCACTTCTAGCAGATATGATCATTATTATTAACTCGAAGCCGGGGAAGTAAAGAAGTCCGCTCCGTCCTGTCTCCCGACCACGATATAGCGGGGCAGCTATACTATAGCTTCGCCGGAGAGAACCTCCCAGGGAGACCAAACAAACCGACTCGTGCCGCATTTGTCTTTCGGCGTCTTCTCGACCGCACGCAGCCGCGGATGGCTCGGACGACGGCCGCGTAGCACGCAATCAGCCGCTATCAACGCTTCGTACACGGACGTCCCGGCCCGGCCATTCGACGGGCCATTTGTAACGTCGAGAGACTCGTTTGGCCAAGCGATACGCCCGCGGCACGCTCCGTGCGTACAGCTGTGTCTGCGCCGAGAGCGAGCTGGCTGTCTTGAGAGACGCCACGACGTTCCTTGGTGCATCGGTCCTACGATGCAGAAGTGGTTTGCGGCAAGCAAACTAGAAACAGCAACAGTAAAGAAAAGGTGAAGGTAATGGAGGTAGGTATATAAGAGGAGATGTTTTACGGGGTTGGCGCCCTGGATATATGAATAGCGATGCATTGCAATCCCGGACGAGCCAGGATTGAAGGCGCAGACGCCGCCGAAGCGCGCGTTCTCACCCAAGAAGCACGCATTTTTGCGCAGAGCGAGCGGGAAAGGTGGTCTACCTTCGCTAGGGGGGAGCGGGTTGGGGGGGGGGGGGGGGGGGGGGGGGGTCTTTCGGTGGAGAAAGTATACGTGCGCAGCACCGCACCACGTTTTGTGCACGCAGCCATGCCGTGCAGATGCGCATGCATAGATGTGAACGTACCTACATGTAATGCCACCCGGTAGGGGCCGTGCCGGTGCGTTTTCGCGCGTGCGCTGGGAGAATGTATGTATGCGGCGGCGGACGGTTTGAAACAGCGTGGCGAAGAACCATAGAAGGATCGTGATCGCGGCAAGCCCTCGCCCTACGTGGACGTGATGAAGATGGGGCGGATCGGCAGAAATGGCCTCCCTCTCTCCAAATGCACCGCGGTCCTCTTATGCCTACTCCTGTGTATCCTTCTCTGCCTCACTCTCTTATTTTCTTCTCACACAGGTGGACTGCGCCCCTCTTACCTGGAGCGGTAGATG
>NC_143013.1:264472885-264554120 GCF_055824585.1 Amblyomma mixtum | reverse complement strand
TACCTGGAGCGGTAGATGTGGACGGGGGAGGGGAGAGTTGAGAGGGGAGGCAGGCAAAAGGGGGGGGGGGGAGATTTCACTCGACGATTGGCCGACCCTCATTTGCCGAAGGCCGGACGTTATGCTGCGCAAGACGCCTAGTGGCTCTCAGCGGCATCGCCCGGCGGCGGCCCGGCCACGGCGCGACCGAGACCTTTCAAGGTCAACTCGCTTCATTTCGGTTATGGTACAACCTGCCCCCCCCCCCCCCCCCCCCCCCCCCCCCCCCCCCCCCCCCCCCCCCCCTTCTTCCCTACTCGCCGCCCTCCAAATCTTTCTTTCCCTCACTCTTCGTCCACTCTCACGACGACGATGCTTGCGCGGCTGTTACGAAGCCGGCGCTGCGTCCACTTTGCAGTTCGTGCACGTGCTCCTCTGCCTTCTCCGATGACGTCGCGCCTTTCGTTTTTGTATTTGTTTATACGGCTTGCTTTTTATTTGTGTGTGTGTGTGGCCCTCCTCATCTCGGGCGTATGTATTATCGCCAGCGGTCTCGCGCCGAAGGTTGTTGCTGTCTGCGGCGGTGGTTTCTCCCCTACCGCGTCGGCAGTCGTCTCAGCCGGCGCCTATAGTGCAGAGAGGGCCTTATACGTCGCTGCTTGCGTCGCTTTCAACATGCGCGCGCGCTCCCCCGCTCGTCGGAAAGACGAGGGGTGGCAGGTGAGCGCTTGAATAAGCCTGCGGCGAGGAGGAAGACCAGTCTCGCAGCCGTTAACCACCATCCGACCAGTTGCGTAATTTGCTGACTTTTCGACCCCTAGGCAGCCCTTGGGGCGGACGCTCTCAGTCGCAATTTTTTTATTTATGTATTTATTTTATTGTTTTGGCGCTGTCCCTGTTCGCTGTTCGTCGTCAGAAATTATCTGCGGCACAAGTGATCCGCTTTGACATGTGATTTTGCCGCCGCCTGTGTACTGCGGCAGGGAATATTCGATTTTCGATCTCCGACGGCGGTGTCGACGCCATCCGTACATCTTTGCTCGCGAAGCAGCCGCGTATAAATTGAGTCCAGAGTTTGAGTACGAAAGGGAGTAAAACGAAAGGGGCAAAATTTGTGCGTACGCTCCAAACAGAAAGGAGCTAAGAATGACTTAGCTGTCCTCTAGCGCACTCCCTTTTTGTAAAAGGTAGTGCGCTGAAGGGCAGTTTACTCCCGTGTAAGGCGTACTTGGGTTTAGAGTGTATGTTGTGCCAACAACGTCGGCTCTCATTATGACCTCGTTATGAGCAGTCTTAGCTCCCTTCGCGCTTTGTTATTGACATATTCCGGGTCAATTGCTCACACAGTTAAATATCTGTGGGAATCCCTAGCAGCTTTTATAGCAACGGGGCAAATTTCATAGAAATATCTAATAACCCAAACAATGTGTACGATGATCGCGGTTTCACTCGATCCGTTCGGGCGACGAGGCCCGCAGTGGGAAAGGTGGGCTTAAACATTCAGAGTGACAAGCTAGTGCGTGAACAAAGCAAGGACGCAAATACCATCTAGAAGACGCACAGCAATGTTCGGTCGGCGTGTCCCTGCCATCGTAATTTATACCAAGGTAACCGCAATACCGCGATCGAATCCATCGACCAATAAACCGATGCCACGGGTATGGAGGTTGTCCTTCGTTTATTAAGACGGGTTATTTATAGCGACAGAGTGCCATAAATCGTGGTTACAGATGGCTGGCTATAGACGTTTAAAAGTTAAAATTCGGGCCTGTCCTATCTGTAGGCCCATTCGACAAATACCCCCCGCCAACGAAACGAACCAACAAGGCAAAGTGAATGAATCCCAGTAGACGTCACCAAAAAGAGATTGCAAGATTGGTGGCTGGATAAGAAGCCAGTAATGTAAGGATACAAGTGTTCAGGATAAAGTGCCCAACATGATTTTATGCACGGGGTGTCCACAGTATGCCGGTTGCGAACTATGTGCTCAATATATATATTGTAACGTGGCGCCCAGCCGAAGAATGAGGCGTGGTGAACCATGAACAAGAGATGATTTAATGGCCGCTGGCCTAGCGCGAGCGCTGCGTCCCGCGCCACTGCCAGCGTCGTCTTCTTCGTAACATTACCCGGGGCCACCGAGCGATCGTCCCGATCGTAAACAGAAGACGTCGATGAAGGGATGGGCTTCCAGGTTAGAAAGTGGCAAGGTGGTGAAGTGCTGGCCGCCACGGTGGATGAGACGATCGAAGGATGAGTCCCGGTCCACGAAGCATCCGGGCCGTAGGGTGCCAGGAGCTGCCGGCCGAGGTCCTTGGACGCACCGGATGGCAGGGGCAGGGGAGCGGTGTCTTCACGTGTGGGTCTTGGGTCGGTCTTGGGTCAAACTTGGGGCGGTCGGGTCATTAAGGTCACTGTCGTCAGTGCATCGTGTCCTGTTGTCCGGGCAGGCGACGGGGCTGGGGTGAGCGGCGAGGTCGGTTCAGGTCGGGTGGGCTGGGGCACGGCCGGGCGGCGCGGACCAGGTACTCACGGCCGGCGTCCACGGCAGGCGCAGGACACCGAAGCTCCGGGACCAGGATGGCGATGAAGGGACCCCCGCACCTCACACCAAATGTAACGTGGCGGCCAGCCGAAGAATGAGGCGTGGTGAACCATGAACAAGAGATGATTTAATGGCCGCTGGCCTAGCGCGAGCGCTCCGTCCCGCGCCACTGCCAGCGTCGTCTTCTTCGTAACAATATAATTATTTTCAGCCATAATTGAGCCCTGCGGACTATACACCAACTGCGGGCTGTATACCGAAAATTGCGGTATTTATTTTTTTTCTTCACTTACGATGCGTTCAGATAGCTTTACGAAAGGGGTGCGTCTACGCTATTAAAGCGCCTTTCATTTCACCGGACTGTACTCGGCTTCAAGCCTGTTTCGCGTGCAGTCACTATATCGGCTTGTGGTGCATGTTAACATATCGTACACTGCGAATACAAGCAGCAATCAAATACACACAAGAAAATAGAATCAGCTGGTCATGAAAGTGTACTCGACGGCTTCTGAAAGGTCGACAAGCATTGACGCCGCAGGATTGCTTTGTGACGGGCTTCAGAGTCACTCCAGTGCCTTGCGCACTTCAGACCCTCTTGCACTTCAACTGCCTCCTATTTTATTGATGACGACAATATGCTGTCGTTATCGTCGTCGCAGTTATTGTCGTTGTTGTTTGGTAATCTAATGACACATAACTACGCTGATGACGCTAATGCGCACCTGATGATGAGGATCACGCAAGTAATTAACACCCTCACTGGTCACGAGAACAAAATCCCTCTTTTGTGGCCTCCGTTTTACCATCGGCAGTCCTTCCAGAACGCTGCTCGAAATAACTATTAAGGTCGTCCTTTTAGCACACCTTCACATACGCTAATTAATCTTGGTTAATGCGGCAGCTAATCACTAGCATTAATCCTAATATCAGCCTGTGGGAAAGACCGGCAAGCAGACAAACAAGCAAGTAAGCAAGTAAGCCCAAGAGGATAACGTCTCGACACAGGATTATAATACACACACGCGAGCGTTAGAACGAAATCCGACACGCCATGCATGGCCGTTCGGTGACTCGCGGTCATTAAGCGCTATGTTTACGCCAGGCTTAATGGACATATTGTCAGCACCAGTGCACCTTTCCTCCGAGGGCAGCGCCCTGCTGCGGTTATTGCAAGAACAAAAAGGTAGGTTGTGCGGAGAAGAAAGGGGGTATATAAGCGAGTGATATAATCCGACGTGAGCACGCACGAAAATAATGAAATTCGAAACGGAGGACAGCTCGAAATAAACCAAAAGAGAAAGGGGGAACTAGAAGATAAAAAGATAATGGCTATGTAAAAGCACTAGCAATGTCTAGACGAGACAAAAGCGGATGCGAAAAAGAAAAGAGCCAATGTGTAATGTATAAAGAAGGGATTCGAGGAAGGGGGGGAGTGGGGGGATGCTTCTAACAGGCCGTTTTCGGATAGAAGAAAACAGCAGCAGCGCCACGTCGCGGTCGTAGTCGTCGTCGATCAGTGACCCCTTGAGGCCGCAGGTCGGCGGCGGCGGCGGCGAGGAAAGAAACATTGGTTACGGGATGTCCCTAATTTCTCTCTCATTGTCCGCAAAATTAATGATGGGCGCGCGATTCGAGACAGTCTAATTGCGGCCAAGTTTGCGGGCCGCTGTCTGGAGCATGCGAGACGCGATTTGTCACGAGCAGCGGCGATCCCTCCTTTCCCTCTTCGCTCTGTCGTTTCCTGATCACTTCTAATGAGACCGCTCTCTTGGGGGTGGAAAGGAGGAAAGCGCGGCGACCGTGTGTCCGCGTCTCTCTTGGAGCGTGCGTTTTTGCGGCCCGAGGGAAATGGAAAGAAGGAAAAAAGGGAGACGCGGGGCAGAAGGTTTGCTTCTGCGGAGTCCTCTGCGCTGTGTATGCGTATATGTAGCTCTCTCGCCGCCTCGGAAGCGAGCGATTCGAAATTGCATATATTAATGTCAAGTGACGTCACCTCGCCGCCGCAGCGCTGCTCCTGCCTTCACCGAGAACGGGTTAAGAAAAGCGCCTAAGCCTTGCATCTGATGCCTTGGCGACGAGAGAGAGTTGCAGACAAAGACTGGGGGAAAGAGAAGCCATGTCTGGTGGCCGCGAGGGAAGGTTCTCACTGCGCCGAGTCAGATGTTGGCGGATCAGTGTAGAGACGGACGGCTCGGTTGGCGAGCTTCATGTATGCGTCCGCTTTATGATGCAGCGGATTTCCTGGCTAATTGCTGGTTTGCGTATGCCGGCGCACTTTTCCACGGTGTGGAAGACCTTCCGGGCAGATGTGTACACGTATGCACGCTCGCACGCGTTCTGAATAATGCATGTGTGAGGCAGAGACCGCGGTTAGTATCGCAGACATCTTCCGTGCTCACCATTCACATTGTGGTTATGTGTAGAGACGGCTCTTCGGCTCTGCTATGCGTGAGTACATGAAGGGGGAGCGACGTGACGAAATTATGCTTCCCGGACTAAGTTCCTTGGAAATATAGGTAGCCTTAAATTTAGCTTCGAACTGACGTAACATGTGTTACTAAGCCTCTGTTTCGCCGTGTTGCTGAATGCCTTAATGACAGGCATGACGCTGCACTTTTCCGAAGGATGACGATTTATGAACACGAAATTACACCGATCTCCCCATGTTCACTGCATGTAAGTGGTTTATTTATGCCGGGACCACGATGACCATAGTTCTTACTGGATTATCGCTGTGCTTGTGGTTATGGCATCCTTGAGAATGTTTAGTCACATTAGCGATATACGAAAGAAGGCTTCGCTGGTCGGTATTATTGCTGGTTGATATTCTTGCTGGTTGGTACTGTTTCTGGCCAGGATTCTTTCTGGCTGGTACCTGCTGGCTGGTATTCCTAATGGGTTGGTATACTTGCTGGTCGATATTCTGGCTGGCTGGTATTCTTGCTGGTTGGTATGCTTGCTGGTTGGTACCTGCTGGTTGGCATTCCTAATAGGTCGGTATACTTGCTGGTAGGTACTGGTCGGTATTCATGATGGTTGGTATTTTAGCTGGGTGGTATGCTTGCTGGTCGGTATTCTTGCTGGCTCAGTGTATCTCGCTGGTTTGGACAGGGAATGCTTTAAAAAATGGCCTGAATAAAGCTGGTATTTGTTAGTTGTTGGCAGCAAAATGGAAGAAAGAGCCCTCACACATATCTTGGTTTAGTTCGAAATTTGAAAGTTCTTATTTGGAACGTATGCCCTCGCAGCGGTGCATACGCTGCTGCAGCGGTGGCGGGATGAAACTCGCACTGAGGTCGGTCTATTGTCGAATAGTTTTGTTGCCGCTGGCCTCTACATTCATTCAGAAATTAACGATGCGGTGGTTTGCTGAGCCTATTCGCTCCCTCGTATCTTTATCATATGATCACTTTTGGATGCACGCTATTACTTCAAATGTACGACCAAAACCGCTATTTATCCTTTTTGACCACCGCCGCGCTTCGTCATTCTTTGTCCTATAGCATGTTCGTTTCTCATTCTTCTCCGCCAATACAGCACCACTCCACTGCGCAGTCTGAATCTCCCACAATATCGGTGCAAAACAAACGCCCGTAACTACGAATGCGAAGCACGAAGCGAGGAAGACCGGTGCGAGGGATTGTCAGACCCGGGACAAAAATCGGGTATACTCACACAGCGCATAGTATTACGCGTTACATAAGCACATAGTGGATCTCGAGAGGACGAGGAAAACGTCTCGCTCCAGCAGGAACTGCGTGGGCGACGCGAGGCACGAAAGAGAGGAGGATGGGGACGAGGCGGTCGCGCGTTACGGTACACTGTTGGCGCAGCCGCGCGCCTGCGTTACGCCACGGAGGCTTTCGGCGAAATTGCGGCGGCGGCATTCCGCGAGCATCCGTGGAGACGTCGGTGGGCGCCCGCCTGCGAAGACAGCACTCGGAGACAACCCTCCTGCGAGGGCAAGTGAGCGTCGGAGGGGGACGCTGGAGCAAAGGGGATTAGGCGACAGCTAGAAGCGAGACACTAAGGCGCGCTCACTTGGGTATCACACTGCGCACTTTAGGCGCGGCAGAGGAATGTGCGCGTACGTGTGTGCGTGTGTGCGCATGTCTGCATGTGTGCGTGCGTGTGTGGGGTGTGTTTTATTTTTGCATCAAGAAGTGTTGTGTCGGTGAAAATACAGAAAGAGGTCACATAGCCCATGACTGCACTGGGACCTCCTGATAGTGAGAACGCGAAAAAAAAAAAAGGGAGTTGGGGGAATGAAGAGAGCAGTTCAACGCGTGAGTAGTTAGTTAACGCTGCGGATGATAGTATTTGGTTGGTTTGGTTTATTGGGATTTAACGTCCCAAAGCGACTGAGCCTATGAGGGACGCCGTAGTGGAGGGCTCCGGAAATTTCGACCACCTGGGGTTCTTTACAAACTAGCAGTTAAGCATACAAGCAGTGATGGATGTCAGAAAGGAGTTATTCGGAAATACTGTCGTTGTATTTCTCGCGATCTAATTTTTCATAGTTATTCGAAATGATGGTCGGTTATTATGACACAGATGTGGCCTTTTTTTTTAGATTTTCAATAAATTGACCTGTTTTCAAAACACAGATAAGGTATACGGCCTTTCTCTCTTTCTCGTGATGATGCAAAGATGAAATAAATGGAAAAGAAAAAGGTGCGCGAACATATGCTTGATTAGCCGCATAGATTGCTACCATCGATAACAAAATTCGTTGCTGACCGTTAAAGTAATTGCGATACGGAGAGGCAAGCCGTTTGTGTCACTGAGTACTCGTCGTTACCACAAAGCTCGAATGATTTTTCTTAAGAATGTGATTCGCTGTACACTGATGAAACGTTTTTATGATAAGCTGCCAGTTCTCCTACAATTTCTTGATGAACGCAAATGAGGATACCAACACAGATACCCTGTGCTCGTGTCGCTTACAATTTCCTGAGCTTGCACAGGTGGATTCGCCGAGCGAGTGAAAATGGGTCAGAAGTAATCGGAACACAATGCTCTGTTCACAGATCCACTGATGTACACAGTGTAACTCTACACTGCAAATTCTACACCCCCCCCCCCCATCCGTTTCCTTGGCACCCCTGAAAATGGGGCCATGACGTGTTCGACTGTCACACTCTGCAGCTTCACATCGCGGCATCCACTGAGTGTTAATCGTCTTCGCATTTTCGCCGCCAGATAGGGGTCGCTTGCTCCTCTGCTGTACTATTAGCCTGAGCATTTTTGTACTGGAGTAGAGCCTATTAAGTGCGGTTAAGAAATTGAAAATTACAGCTCTGCACCAATCTATTTTCCTGTTTGTCGTATGTCGTTTAAGTGAGTGTTTCCATAAAAGCTCAAGGGCGGGCATGAATTTGTGGTCTTGAGGTCTACCCTTTTCTCTATACAGGAGTCCGACTCCATTTTTTCTGTTCAAGCATATCTGACAAATATCTCGTGGGCGAAAATTCCCCCACAAGTCTTTACTTTTGCGTCCATGTTATAGATAGAAGCCAGAATTTTTTTTAAAAAAGGTGAGGTGAGGGATGCGGGATGGAGGAAGGTTGGTTTGGTTTGGTTTATGGGGTTTAACGTCCCAAAGCGACTAAGGCTGTGAGAGACGCCGTAGTGGAGAGCTCCGAAAATTTCGACCACCTGGGGTTCTTTAACGTGCACTGACATCGCACAGTACACGGGCCTCTAGAATTTCTGGAGGAAGGATGGAAGGAATGAGGGATGGGTTAAGGTAAGGTTAAGGTTAAGGATGGTTAAGGTTAAGGTAGGGAAAAGTCTCAATGATGAGATTAGATTTTTGCTACGTTATAAGCCAGCTTTCCAAGCCTGCCACAGAAGTTACTCCGTGTTTTGTTCTCGTAAGGGAGAGTTTGTGAGCGGTGGTGATGCGCTACAGTCGAGACGGCGGAGGTAAACACAAGCAAAAAACTAAAAAAAAAAGAAGACAGACAGGGACAGGTACGCATTCCGCTCATGCACACTCTCCTTCGTCCTATAGCCGCGCTGTTCTTGTTTTTCCTAGGTGACAATGAAAACGCAGGACACGCGTTAGGGGGAAAAAGAGTCCTCTTTTATTACTGCCACAGAGATGGTCACCGCTGAAAATTACAGGGCTTGGCGTCTTAGAAAACGGAAACCACAGCCGAACCACGGGGCGAAGAAAGAGATGGGAAGCCATAAAACCACAAGGAGAGGAGCCTGCAGGCTTGAGTAAGACGAAATATGCGGTTCGGGAAGGCAACCTAAAGCGATAGTTCCTCTGAACTGGGAAAAAAAAATACAGGAAAAGGAGAGCAAAAGAAAACGGCCCGTTCTCAGTGAGCATGACACTCCCCTGTTTCTCCGGGGTATTCGAAGCTGCTCATAGGTGTAATTCAAAAACTCGCGGCGGTTCCGCTGCACGCGTTTCCGTGGGAAGCAAAACCTCTGTTTGGCACCAAGTCCGGGCCGAAAAGACCGGGTTCCCCTACATTTCGTTCCCCTTGGCGATCAGTGGTGGTGGAGGAAAGGGGCTGGAAGGTGGAAGAGAAGGGGAGGGGGGGGGGGGGAGGCGCCGATGGGGGAGCAGCCAGCCTCCTCCTCGAGGAATGCGGCGAAGAGCTGCGTTCTTGCTAAGACGTTCGGGGGGCCCCACACCGCCGCCGCAGCAGTCCCCGCCGCGGGCACGTTATTACGGTTATTAAGTGCGAGGCGTGCAGATGTGTGGCGTGTGGTGCGCGGTGCCCATTTCGTGCAGAGACAAAGGGCGAGAAAGGGAGGGCAAAGCGCGCGAACCTGCCTCGAAGGCGTCTCTCTCTCTCACCACGACCCGTGTGCGAAACCAGAAAGAGGCACAGCAGGACATCGAAGGTCAAATCTTTCAGGCGACCGCTCGTGCTGGAACCATTGACGCCGCCGTCCTTCTCCCCGCCATGTCTCAGCTTTTTTCCGGCGCCAGCCTGAAACCGACGCCCGAGAGTGCCTATAGCCAGGTCCTTCCTTGTGTGCGTCTCAGGACGACGGTTAACACAGGTGTAGTGCTATGCAAGCCTCTGGTCGCGCCGTGTGGATTGGCGGCGCAGGCAACAAGGACCACTACCGCGACAGCCTCCAAAAAGGGGACCGTGGTGATGGAGGCTTTAATGTACAGGCGAGATTAGCTTTGCAGTGACCTGTCGGCATTGTTCCACCTGACTTACTTATTTGATTCATTGTGTTTCTTCCCCTGTTCCAGAAAGTCAGTGTCCGTTAAACATTCAAGAGTGTTTTTGACACTGATTGCCGGCTCAGTTCAGAAGCACTCAGGGGACACGATGAGAGACGCGCACCGTCCAACGGAACGTTCACTCCCATCAGGTTGCCCAGGAGTGTCTCACGCTGAAAAAGCGGGTGCGTTTAAAGGAAATGGTTCACATCACCCGCAGGCGCACAATTGAGGCACATAGGTGAGGTGGCGTAGTGAATCTTGTGCATCCATACCGGCCTATAGGCGGATTTCATGCGCAGGTGACGCAGTATCGTAAGCTCCGTCGCAAAACAAGCCCCGCACAACGCAAGGGTGGTGCAGAGGTGGACGAAGTATAGAAAAGTGATGCGCCACAGCTGCCTCCAAAACTCTTCGGATCCATTTGCGATCACTAGGTACTGCTTTGCACAGATTGATTGATTGATTGATTGATTGATTGATTGATTGATTGATTGATTGATTGATTGATTGATTGATTGATTTCCATAACGGCACGCGTTAAGCGTTGTGTCCCTGTTTTGTTAAGTGGCCTCTCTTCCCGAGTCCTTATCTTTCTTTGGAAAGAGTGAAAACAGCACCATTCTTAGCAAACCCTTAAACGCTCACTTTGTGAAGCGAGCTTCAGAGAGACGGCCTGCAAAGATGTCAGCCTATATAGCGCAGGTTCACTGCGGTGTTCGATGGCCGACTTGCTCGTTTGCGGCATTTTTATACACAATACTCCTTGGTTTATAAGTACGCTCTCTGCAACATGCATGCATAGCGACGCACAGGCGGCAGGATCATGCCCTGAAACGCCTTGAACTCGGCCGCCAAGTACACAACCCAACCGCGAGGCCAACCCCATCCTTGTTCCAGCCACTTTCCATCTATTAACGCTCCGGCAGCTCACGCGCGCACTTGGATCGAACACGCGCGAACTCCCCGCTGTCTCTGCTGCAGCCTGCCCGGCTGGCTTTCCTTGCAGCCCCTTCTCAGCTTCGCGAGCGAAGGACGATGGTTCTGCGCCGAGGCAAGGGATGCGCGCCCACGGCACGCAGCGCCTCACGCTGTGTCTACACGGGCTTTGCAAAGTTGCCGCCCGCGCCGTGGAGAGAATTCGCGCCCGACTGGCTGAAGCAGAGGAGCTCGGGCGGCGAGCGAACGTCTTAATAATTGCACACCCGAGTCTTCCATTACCGCCTGGGCTTAACGAGGCCAAATTACAACAGCCGCGCGGCCGCAGAACCCCTCTTCTTTTCTCGGCCCGGAAGGAGCGGGAGAGGGTGTCAGATATAAGGAACGTGAAAGGTGGGGCGGACTGTCCAGAAAGGTCAAGCAAAAAGAGCCCCCCCCCCCCCCTTTTCTTTTCCCGCCTATAGCTTCGCCTTGTTCGTTGCATTGACGTCGTCGTTGGGTGTTGTTCTTCAAAACTACGCTCAGAAAATTTTACTCCCTTAGGGGTGTGAAATCTTACCCCCAAGGCTAATAACATTAGAATACTTTGAGGAACGCTCAAGAATAGGCTTTCACTCCCCAAAAGGTGTTTTGTAATTACACCCTATGCAAAAACGTCGCTCTTTAACACCTTCAGAAGGGTGTTAATACAGGAAGCAACCGACACATTTAGCGTGCACGCGGCCAGAAGCATATGAAACCATCACCGTCCACTTCGAACGCGCCAACCAGGGTGTCGAACCGGCATTTTTTCGGGTTCGGTTCGGGTTCGGGTTCACGCCTTTCGGGTTCAGTTCCGGGTTCGGCTCCAGAGGGCCATTTCGTTCCGGTTCGAACCGGTTCGGACCGTCCCGAACCGGTTCGAACCGGTTCAAACGGGTTCAGGACAAAAAAAAATTGAACGCAGATGAGTTTGTCAATCCTGCTATGCGTTTTCATTTTTTCCGGCACATCGGTATACATAATAAAAAATGCTAAGATTTGTTTACAAGAACATAAAACTGGGCTAGCTGGTAAGAGTTCACGCTTAAGCAGCGCAGTAAACAGGACAAAGGAAGACTGGAGACGACACAGACGCTGACTAACAACTGGTTGTTACATTCTAGGAAAAGTGTATGAAGGCGCAGGACGCAGTGAACAATGCAAAAAAAGAAGTACAAAGATTAAAACTAAAAAAACATACTGCGCATGCCCAGCATAGTCGAGTCATGACATCTTTTTCAACGAAATACGAAGACTATATTCCATAGTAGACAGCAATTCCCTATCTTCTGGACCTCACACAGTTGCCAAGAAAGCCTGATTCCTTCTCTACATATTGACGGATGGTGAAGCAACACGCCCATCTGCTTCCTTCCTGATCATAAAGGCCTCCACCATGTCCCTACAAATTCGATCTGGGTGAATAAGCAGGAGACTTGTCTTTCTAAATGGGTAAGCAATGAGCATTTGTTCGAACATCACAGATAGGTGAAAAAGCAGCGGTGTCGTACAACTTGGCTTTGCATTCCAGCGAGTGCAACGATTGCTTACCCCGTAGATAAGACAAGTGTCGTGTTAATAACCCTGTTTGCATAAGTAGGGAGTTGGTCGAGGCCTATATGACCAGGAAGGAAGCTGATGAGTGTGTTGCCTCACCATCTATCAATTTGGTGGATAAGGAGTAAGGCTTTCTTGGCAACCGTGTGAGGTCCAGGAGATAGCGGATTGCTGTCTATTATTGAAGACGGTCTTAGAATTTCGTTGAAAAAAAACGTCATGACTCAACTGTGGTGTGCATGCGCAGTATGGTTTTTAAGTTTTAACCTTTGTTCTTCTCTTTTTAGGGTTGTTCCTTGAGCCCTGCGCCTTTATATACTTTTCCCAGAATAAAATAACCAGCTGTTAGTCAGCGCTCGTGTCGTCTCCCGTCTTTCTTTTGTCGTGTTTACTGGGTTAATTAAGCATGAAAAATTGTTTAATGCGAGATGTTCTCACTTTACCCATTTTACTTATTGTCCGCAGCAAAGACGAATTTACGGCAAGAGCCGCAAAATGAAATGAACTCAAAATTGATGAAAATCGGCTATGTATACGCTGTAATCCACCTTATGAGGTGTAAGCCGAAAAGCCGGTGGGTTTTCTATCTACAAGACCCTCCTGCTTGAGAAATTTGGGAGACCCCGTTGCGCGAGTAATAGGTCTCTTTTGAAGCTTGAGTCTGTTGGGACTTTCTCGTACGCAGTGTAATTACGGGGCCCCAGGATTGCCGACTCACGCGCCCTCTACGTTCCCGCACACTACTGAGAAAAGAAACTGCCATGTATCGGTACCTACATACAGACGGACACCTTTCCGTCTCCCCGAAACCGACTTGCCAGTCACCCCTCCTTTACTAAATGGTAAGAAAATGTGCGAGAATCCCTCCACCGCCCATCTGCCGCCAACGAGAGCCTCGTGGGAGCACAGGCTCTCCCTAACTTGCAGAACTTACCAAACATATTTTATTTAAATCACCTATTCGACATCACCTTTGTGACTCACGTTATATATCCCGAACCCATATAGCTCAGTATCTTCAAGAACACAGCTAATCGTGGCTTCTCACTATAGTACAGTAAGAAATTACGACATTGACTTATTATGATGTCGTCAACCTCGTCTCTTCTGATAAAAATAGTATCATAAAATACGCACGCTTGGATGGGTTGAGGACGCTTCGTTTTTGCACGGACACAAAATGTCAACAGCCCCGCCGCGGTGGCTCAGTGGTTACGGCACTCGGCTCCTGACCCGAAAGACGTGGGTTCGATCCCGGCCGCGGCGGACGAATTTCGATGAAGGCGAAATTCTAGAGGCTTGTGTACTGTGCGATGTCAGTGCACGTTAAAGGACCCCAGGTGGTCGAAATTCCCGCAGCCCTTCACTACGGCGTCTCTCATAGCCTGAGTCGCTTTTGGACGTTAAAATCCAATAAACCAAACCAAACCAAAGAAATTGGCCACATGCTTGTTGCGACGTTGAGCTGCAGCATTCTTGCAAGTGCAGCATTGTGCGAGGAAGGAGATATACTTGCACTACATTGAATGTTTGAGACTTTTCCTGGGGCGCTATCAAAGGGAACCTTTGCGTCAACAGAATTTTTTGAGCCCTTGATAGAGTGATTAAGTGTGGTTAATCTGGCGTGCACCATTTGTCCACAAATTTGTTTCACGCATTTATTTTCAAAACAACAAACAACCCCTTTCTGGCAGCTATGCTTTCTGGGCGTGATGACTAACGCATGCCAGCGAGCGCATATATTTCCGCATTGCCCTTTTGATTATCCGGTATTTAATTTTTGTTTCTTATTAGTGCATCTCCACCGTTGCCAAAAACCCGCCTTTCGTTGCTTATTTCCGTCGCTGCGAACAAGAATATGCGGATTCCAAAAAAAAAAAAAAGAAGCTGCGCCAATTTATACATCCTCCTTTTTGTAATACGCAGGTTTAATGTGTCGAGTAGATATTGAGGCTATAGGATAGACGGTGTAGTTTAGGGCTCCAAATTAACGGAGATCAGCTGGGGATTTTCGGCGTGCGACAGAGCACGCTGGTTTTTGTATTTTTAGAATCAGCAGCCGAGCTCCACAGTCATTGAGCCATTTTTTTTCTTTGTTGCCCTGCATCGTGAGGGGTTTTATTTAGAACCTGCTGTCTGAGACAATGAGCGCCTACAAAAGTATATGTTGCACTACCCACTGCGGTGGCTCAGTGGTTACGGCGCTCGGTTACTTATTCAGTGTATCCGGGTTCGAACCCGGCCCCCGGGGACACGTTTCGACGGAGGCGAAGCGCAAAAGGCACCGTGTGCTGCGCGATGCCAGTGCACGTTAAAGGGCAACTGCTCCACTTTTTGAGAATATCGAGATACTCAAGGATTCAAATCTATATAGGCTGTAGGTAAAACATGCTAAGTTTTTTTGCACTACCATTTAAAATAGGGACGTAATCGACGATTAAATTTTGCACTTTTCAAAACAATGGAGGAGCGCGGGGAAGTTTAGTGTGACGTCATGGAAGGTATGATTTCGAATTACCGCTGCCGTCAGCCACGCCCTGCCGTGCCTCGTTGTACGCGGCCAAACAACATTCGGCGGGCTTTGCCTTCGGTGGCATTGGTTTTTTTTCTTCAAAGCAGGCGTTTATGCGGTGGAAATGTACCGATACCTTCGATGACGTCACCATGTGTCCCCCACTTAGCGTTGTACGCTGCGGAGAAGCTTGAAGGCCGTCCCAATTTTAATTGGTGATTACGTCAGCGTTATAAATGCTAGGCCAAAAGGACTTCGCATACTTTACCTGGAAATTTCACACATTCGGCCCTTATTCGATCGTCGATTTCTTAAACCTATGCAGTTGCTCTCTATTAAGGATCCCCAGCTGGTAGAAATTATTCCGGAGGCCTCCCCTACTACACCTGTTTCTCTTTTTTCTTTCACTCCCACCTTCCTCCCTCTCTTACGGCACGGTTGAGGTGTCCATCAAGAAGTGAGACAGGAAAAACCACCATCACAACGTTGTTGGATCCTCGCGCTAATATTTCATCTATTCGTGAGAAATGACGAAAATAAAAGGAAGGCATTCTCAATCAGTGCTTAAATGACTATGATGATGATGAAAACGTTTATTAAAGCCACAATGCCTTAGTTGAAGGGAAGGCTGATCGGGTCCCTAGTCCGGGACGCCGTTGGTAAAAGCCGCTGTCCGTGCTCTGGCGACGAGGGCTCGTTGTTCCTCGAGGTCCGAGCTGGACAGGGCCGCCTCCCAGCCCTCCCGCGTTGGCTGATTTCTGATGTCAATGCTGTCATTTTTCTGACAAGCCCATACCATGTGGTACAAGTTTGCCTTCTGGCCACAAAATTTGCACTGTGCCGAAAAGGACTCGGGCTCAATGGCGTGAAGCGTAGCTGGGTTATTGAAAGACAAAATTTGCAGCCTGCGAAGGTGACATTCCTCTGATTTCCTGAGACCCTTAGCGGGCCTCGGGAGACACCCAGTTTTATTGCGTGTTTCTCCTTTCAAATGACGCCATAGATATTAGAACACATGGATCACCGTGTGGTATTCGCCTACTGCCACTAAATAATTTAGAAACTAATTTTTTCTTCTATGCTGTCCCGGTTTCATCAACCGAATGATGGCTGTGATGTGAATAAAGCTAAGAAAGGCTGTGATACGAAGGCTGTGAAGAAAGGCTGTGATACGAAGAAAGCTAAAATCTGCCCCTGCACACATGAAAAAAATTGGCTTACGAAACTTGTGTGCGGTCTTTACTTGAATATGCTTCAGTCGTGTGTGACCAGTACAAGAAAAAGGACATAATGGTCTTTGAAAAAGTCAATAGGAAAGCGGTTAGGTTTATATACGGAAAATACAAAAGGGAAGACTCTTCCTCCCAGTTAATGATGTCAAATAACATTCCTACACTAGAAATCCGCCGAAAGATTAATAGATTAGTATTTTTGTTTAATACTTTAACAGGTAAAAATAAACTGAAGCTTACGGAGTGCATTAAGCGTCCTCTAGTGAGAAGGACTCGGAACGTTCATGAACATTCACTTACTCCACTTTTCGCCAAAACTCACAGTTTTATATACGGTTTTTTCCCTAGAACAGTGCGAGATTGGAATTCGGTACCGGAATCTGTTTTTTCCTCGGAAAAGTTTTCTGATGCGTTAAATCGTCTACTTACCTGCTAATATTGCTTGTATGTATGTTTTGTATCCGTGTGCTGCTAATATTGTATAAGTTTATTCTTTTGGTTTTATTCTTTTGGTATCCGTGCGCTCCTAACATTGTATCAGTTTATTCTTTTGGTTTTATTCTTTTGGTATCCGTGTGCTGCTAATATTGAATAATTTTATTCTTTTGGTTACGTAACAATGTAAGTTCACTCCTGCTTGGGCCAAGCAGTGGCCTGCAGTATTCTGAAATAAATAAATAAATAAATAAATCAACATTAGGTCACGTGAGGCACGGGAAAACTAATACAAACACTGATGCGTTGTTTTGACTGACTCTAGCACTTAAATCAGCTGGCTTCAAGACCTATAATCACAACGAACGACGTATCAGCAGTTGTATTGCCATTTTATTGCACCTCACGCGACCTAATTTCCACTACACGTCACAGCCATCGTTATGTTGGTGAAACCGAAACAGGGTCATGAAGAAATTCAAATATAAATTATTTATTATGTTTTGGTGAAATACCACGCGGTGCTCCGTGTACACCAATGTCTAACGCATCGTTTGAAAGAAGAAAGCACGCAAGCAAAAATTTGGTGTCTATAGTCCTTCATTGAGTTAGAGCAGTGCTAACAATTTGATTAAAGATTTACGCAAATATGTAAAAGGGGAGGAATAATAGCTCAAGATTTCACATAAACCTGAAGTACAAAGAATTGGCGGTAGTACATTACAAAAGCGTCAATTAGGCATCTTCCCAGGCCCCAGACTTCCTGTAAGTTTGCTGTCGCATATAATGGGTACCATTATCGCACTTCCCAGCGCAGACAGCTACGGGTGGTTAAATCTATGCGCCAGATCACCTCATTTTGTCCAGAAACAAGAAGTATGCCGAGATGCAAAAAAAATGGGGCTGAACCGGGTATCGAACCGGTTCGGAACGGTTCCTTTGAATCGTTCCGGTTCGGGTTCAGTTCCAAGATGGCGAAAAAATTATGGGTTCGGTTCGGTTCCGGTTCCGGGCGAAAATTCGGGTTCGGTTCCGGTTTAGGGTTCGGGTTCGGTTCCGGTTCGACACCCGGGAGTGTCTTATGCGCGTACAAATCTCGCCGCGCTGCTTTTACTGGTCCCATCTTTCTCTTTTTTTCCTCGTCTTTCAATCCTCTTTTTTTTCCTTTGTCTCTGTCTCCCTTCCAACCCTGCGACGATGTCGATGCTGGTCCCGCTACGCTGAGCAAATTAATACTTGGCTGCGCCCGAGGTCCTTCCTTCTTCGTTGTTCTGTGTCTTAACTCTGATGAGCTTTACACACTCTCTCGTAGCCGAGCCATTTCGTGGAGCTGAGGCAAGGCCATGCTGCGCATGCGTGAGGAGCAGTGACGTCACACGACGCACAGCTGGCGCGCCGGCGCCGCCGCTGCGCGGGTGACTCAGAGGTGCCGCCGCCGCACTCGCCAGTTGCGCATGCGCAGTAGCGGCGCATAGCTAGCGTGCCGGGGCCGCCGCCGCTGCCGCGCGCTCTCCATCGCCTCTCTCTCTCTCCTCGTTGCTTTCGCAATCCTCCAAGCTTAACCAGAGCTAAACCACTGCCAATTTTTTTCGCTTCGGGGCTATGAGCGAGAACAGAAACCGAACCTGCTCCTCCGCAGGGAAAAATGAGAGAGGGAGTGAGGACAAAAACTGGGCTGGTTTCGGCCCAGCAATCAGTCGACGAGCTAACGTGGTCTGTTGTTTCCGTAATGGATATTGGCAGCTGCGCGGGCCACGAGTCGCGAAAGGGTTGCTGTCTTCCCACGGTGCGTTCCTTTTATAGCCCGCAGCGAGGATTGCTTCGCGCCTTTTGTGAGTCGACCTTGGCTACGCATTCCTAATTTTTTTTCTTTATCATCCTCTGCTTATCGCAGAAGAAGGGGCGTGATAATTGTCTGTTTCGTTGTACTTTCCCGGCTGGAAAAAAAAAAAGAAAAAGCCTTGATGGACGAATGGTCGTCGCCTTTAGCGCATGGCGTTTTCTTTTCTTTATAAATTAAATTACTTCCTTCCTACACACCGTTTCGAACTAAATTACTGAGCATTACGTTGTACCTGTTCTAAGTTTTACCCTCAACAACTGATTTTAATCTATACTCGCAAAACAATAGCCAAGCATCACGTTTTTTCGTTTATATACCTGGCGACAAGCTTTGTCCATTATTGGGTGCCCTCGCTAGCAACGATCACCAAGAGGATCAATTAGGTAACCGCAGAAAATGGGAACCAAGCCGTGTCAAGCCGAACCGAGCGATATCCATCGGAGTCGACCCACTTTTAAAACATGGAGGAACACCTCTTTCGCCCTCAGGGAGCGAGAGATAAGGGTGAAAGAGAGAAAGATAAAGAAAACACTTAGCGCATGCAATGGCGGTGAGAAATTGTGGCCTATTAATCACCGGGGCATTGGGCGAATGAATTAAGGCGCGTGCTAACGGGGGTATATAGGCGAGGCGCAGGGGTCGTCCATTCAGTGATTTACGGTTCCACCCTGGGCGGCTTCTGCCTGGCCACCGCGCTAAATAAACCCGTTGCGCATGTGGCGATGGCGTATCACATGCATGGCCCACGAGACCGGCTAGTAATCGCGGCGGGGGTCTCTCTTCCTCTCTCTCTCTCTCTCTTTCTCTGAGTGTAGTGTACAGGGTGTGGTGTGGCGGCCGGGGTGGCCGGCCGCGCCTCTACAGGCGCCCGCGACCGATCTATTACACCACTCCGGCTACCGAACGCGCTCCGCACTCGTACAGCAGGTGAGGGTGTGCTTACCTGCGTACGCGGACTGCTGAGTACGCATGTACAATGAGTGAGGAGGAGAGAGAGAGAGAGGTGTGTGTTCAGGAGGGCATCGAAAGGCCCGCGGCGAAAATAGGACTATGGAAAGGGTCATCATCATCAGCCTGACTACACCCACTGCAGGGCAAAGGCCTCTCCCATGTCTCTCCAATTAACCCTGTGGTTTGTCAGTTGCCGCCACTGTATCCCCGCAAACTTCTTAATCTCATCCGCCCACCTAACTTTCTGCCGTCCCCTGCTACGTTTGCCTTCTCTTGGAATCCACTCCGTTGCCCTTAAGGACCAGCGGTTATCTTTCCTTCGCATTACATGCCCTGCCCAAGCCCATTTCTTCCTCTCGATTTCAACTAAGATGTCATTAACCCGCGTTTGTTCCCTCACCCACTCCGCCCTCTTCCGATCTCTTATCGTTACACCTATCATTTTCCTTTCCATAGCTTGCTGCGTTGTTCTTAACTTAAGCTGAACCCTCTTTGTTAGCCTCCACGTTTCTGCCCCATAGGTGAGTACCGGTAGGATACAGCTGTTGTATACTTTTCTCTTCAGGGATATTGGTAAGCTACCGTTCATGATCTCAGAGAACCTGCCATATGCGCTCCACCCCATTCTTATTCTTCTAGTTATTTCCCTCTCATGATCCGGATCTGCGGTCACTACCAGCCCTAAGTAGACATATTCTCTTACTACTTCCAGCACCTCGCTACCAATTGCTAACTGCTGTTCCCTTGCTAGGCTGTTGAACATTAATTTGGTTTTCTGCATGTTAATCCTTAGCCCCACCGTTCTGCTCTGCCTGTCTAACTGATTGATCATGCTTTGCAGTTCTATGAACAAACCTTCTATGAACGAACCATTTATGGACAGGAAAAGGCGCTTAAGTGGGCTTCGATGTCAGCCTGTATGGCTCGCTGCGTGTCCCGCTTAACCTGAAGCGTTGTTCAAATAAATGTGTGTGTTTATTCCGGCGCACCAAGGGGGGACGCAAACAAAAGCAAGTTGTTTTCCAGGCGTTACAGGGGGTACATTATTGCAGTGCTTGAAAGCGTTAGTGTTCGACGTATTATTACAGAGCAGCGAAGACGAGATGTGTAAAGAAAGATGACAGAGGCGGCGTCTTTCCTTCTGTCCTTTGTTTACGCCACGCCGGAGCAATATGGTGGACGAAAACAAACCCGGATCAATACTGTCGCATTACAGTATAGCCTGGACCTTTGCAAACTATAAACTAAGGGGGGACCTTTTAAGTTAGGCATGTTGCAGAACGCCATTGAAAACAGTGAGGTGACGAATTTCTACCTTGGTACCTGCACGCGGTTTAGCTTTCTCACGTTCAGAGGGAAGCCCTCGACATACTATGTAAAGTATGCACGTGACCAGCCACTATACCACGATGGCAGCCAGTGAAGGAATTCGTTTGCTGGCTTGATCTGCTGCGAAGGAAAGGCGACGGCGCTTACCAAATTTTCCGTACATTGTCTACGAGTTCTCTGTAAGCGCTCCAAATCAGTTTTTTGAAAGGGTAGGCAGCTACCTATGTGCTGGGGGAGAGATTCGTGCTAGCTACCAATTTTAAGGTTATTCACATTGTGTGTGATATGAAAAGCTTCAATGACCTCTCTGCTTGTTTGGTTACTACGGTATTCCTGAGGTGTCACCTTTCGAACCACACCTACAGTTATGATTCTCCAAATGTTCCTTCCATATTTCGGCACGTGGAAGAAGTTTCCCAGACAAGCGTCGGGTTACGGGTTGAAATTCATTCGTTGACATCTAAGTCTGAATTCAAAAGTCCGATTCTTATCCTTACTGGCTACGTGGATAAATACCATCGACACACAATGCCCGCCATTGCAACAGGGACCGAGGTACGCTAAAAACATCTAGTGGAGGCTTTTAGCATAGTGCAGACGCATTAGCGTATACGTATTCCGGTGTAATGGCTGCCTTCTGCGCGGGGGCGTGAGTGGGGCCAGGCGGGGCGATTGCGTGTGCGCAGCTTGCGTCCGTTAAATCGCATACGTCCTCGCTAGTACGCGTTCGGTATGCTAAAAGCCTCTATCATTTGTCTGAAGTAATAAAAAAACAAGCTCGATTTTTTTTTTTTTTTTTTTTTGCTTGAGCTCATGCAGAGCGAATCGACGGCCGCACCGCTCGTGATGTCACACACGTAAGGTTGCCCCTAGAAAGTCGCCCCGATTGTGGTGAAGAACCGGGAAAATTTTTAATTAATTTGCGCTGAAACAAAGTTCGGCCTGGCTGCAAAATTAGACACAAAGGATCAGAAGACTCAGCAGAACATACCTTGAAAGTTTGAGTAAAATCCGTGCTGTTAAAAAAAAAAAAAACACACCCACACCGGAGTTGTTAACTTTAAATTTCGTCCTTCTTTACTGCAGCTCTACATCTTTCAACATTGGCTCGCGTTACCAGCAACAGCCGTATATAAGAGTAGGAGCGATATATACGTCCTTCTCTTAGAAACCGTCCTCCCTCCTACACCCTGTCTACCCTTGATCTTTCAACCACGGCCGCTTCCCAGCGAAATGATTGCTCCACTGTCTCAGGTCGCTTGGCGAAATTTAATATCGACGCCTCTCTTGACTCTCACCGAGTGGTCTTGGTTTCTTCAGCCTGTTTCTCTCATTTATCCGACACTCGCGGTACAACCGCAAGAAACTGAATTTGTTTGTTCTTTTGCCCGCACATATTGTCTTCCCATTTTGCTTCGCGGAAAGGGAGACAAAATCCTTAAAATTGTCGTGGAAGCGGTTACGTTGACTGTAAAGAGGAAGTTGTGTCGCAAGCGTCAAGTGCGCTTTCGTGCCATGGCTGACTCCAGTTTTTGTTTTTCTTTTTTAGAATCCAAAGCACTTGTTAGAAAGCAAACATCTTCTGTGCTTCATTACGGACAGCTGCGTCAGAGCTAAAGGCAAAAGGAACCTCGGTCGTACGATAGCAGCAGCAAGGTGGTTGCCAATGCACGGTTTCATTATAACGAAAATTTTCAGAAGCCCAAGCGACTGCGTAAGCTTGTGAAACCCGCCTTTGTGTCTAGGTACTGCTTTCTTTCGAAGACGCGGTTGTGCGCAGACTCTGAAGGGGCGGTCTACTAAGCTTTCTAGTGCTTCACAATAGACGCTCCTCTTTCTCAACGACAAACCAGCCAAACAAAACAAAAACCAGGTGAGCAATCTGTAGAAAAAAGACAGCCTCAGAAAAAAAAAAAGATATTTTGGTAAAATAAAAGCCAAAGATTCGCGACGCATTATTTCTAGACATGTGGGTGTCGCTCTCAACGCTTGCTAAATTAAATTCCTGGCCTCAGCTGCCTGTCGTATACTGTTCTTTGCTTTCTCCCAACACTGGTTCTTTTTTAACTTATTGTGTCTCCTGCGACGGGGTTACGAAGCTGCATTCTTTTCTTCCACCCTCTTTTATGTGTTAGCTCTGTGGTTTGCTGTTTGGCTCCGTTTTCACGGTTTTTCTTTATTTACATTACGCCCATAAAGAAATTAAAGTTTACTGCTGTTGCGTAATACAGCCGAGTAACAAAGCCCAAATGATCCCAGAAGTTCCTCATGCCTTTTTTCGAACTTCGTAGCAAACAACATCTAAGCGCTAAACGTATGTGTAGAAAGGAGAAAGGGGGGGGGGGGGAGAGAGAGAGAGAGAGAGAGAAAGGAAGCGGCAAATAAATGAAAGCTAGGTATACCAGCAAGACTTGTTTTCGTGTAGAAACAATGCGGAGCCCCCAGTTCTGAGTGTTTTGAACGATAATGTTATTACATACAGGCGCAAGGCAGAGAATTGAATGTTGTTGGTGAATGCTCGAAAATTTCCTTTGAGTTCTGAAGTTTCGATGGCACGTATTGCTGGAGAGACGCCATGTCATTGCACTCAAAAGTACATGTCTGCCTGAAGATCGGTCGCCTATAGGTCGCTAATAAAAGGGTACCATCACGAGGCCTGTTTACATGAACTCGATAGTGTCGAGTCGAGTTTGCTTGTCGGGTAAACAACCAGCTGTCGGGTTCATGTAAACGCTGTCGGGTCGAGTAAAGTAAGGGGCAGAGCGAGTCGAGTTAACTCGCCTGCAGGTGGTAGGTTAACTCGCTTGACCCGCCTTTCTAAAAGCATGGAGTCGAAGAGTCCGGCAAGCGGGAGGGGAGAGTATTAATGCGAACCCGTTTTTCGCCTGTGCCGTCGCGCCTCTGAGACAGCGGTGCCGTTCCACCATCTTGGAGGCTGCCACTGCCCTCTCCCGCTTGCCCTGTTTGACGCTTGGTGTCGCTGGAGTTCAAGCGGTCTCGACTCGCTAAAATCGAGTTCATGTAAACACGCAGTCGTCGAGTTGGGATGACCTTGCTCAACTCGATCCCCTGACTCGACCCGCCGCTGTCGGGTTCATGTAAACGCCGCTACGGTCTTGAGACGCTGGAAGTACGTGGTTAACATTACATGCAGTGATGATCCCTCTTTTTTTTTTGAAATGTTGTTGCAAAGTCACAGAGTAGTAAATATTCTTGTTTCTTTTGCTTTCTTTCCAGGTAAGCATCCAAGCCATGGTTTTTGGAGTAAACAGTCCTGCCCTCGATGTGTGAGTAGGCTCAACTCCTTGGGAGTCAACAAATTCAACTTATGCTGTATGCACTGGTGTAAGGCGAACTTTAGCACATCGAAATAATTTCTTAAATCTATCTGGAGATGGCACGAGGAAAAGGGGGGAAAAATAAGACTGCTCGTTTTCTAAAATTGAGTGTCAGAGAAAACATAAAACTTCGTGATGGAATTAACGTGCTACACTAGGGAACAGACGAGACAAACGAAATGCACATGACAAGCGCTTGTACTGTGCACGCCGTTTTGTCTCGTCTATTTCCCTAGTGCAGCGCGTTAATTCCATCAAAAATGCAAACTAGCCCCCATCGCTGCATAGCATAATAACACCTCTGATTCGCATCTTACTTCTTACCTTCGGATGCGTTTCTTTTGTGTGTTATGAGAGGCCTGAGCACAAGCGCTAACTGGGCATTATCTCAGATGTCCTTAACAGCCTTGCCCTTCAGCGTGCATGGCTGAGGTACAGTGATTTTTGGTGTATCAGTGATGGCTATTTAATCTGGTTGGTGCAGTAGTTGAAGAGTCTCTTTGTCCTTGTTTGAAAATGCCAGCAATATTTTTTCGCGCCTTTCAATTGCCTACTGGTGCAATATAGAGCAGCGGTAACCTCCATGAAGCACCTTAGTTCTGCCGCAAGGTATCGGCCTACTAAATGCAGAAATAAAGACGTTTAAAAAAAAACCGTGACACTTATGCTTTCTAATAATTAATAAATATTCAGTCTGTGCATTTACACTACTGAATATTCATGATCGTTTCGTGTTAGACAGAGAAACTCATTCCCGATGCACATCAGGTTAGTTACACTTCGTCTTAGATGCTTGAAATCAGGTCTTAAACGAGGGCCTATGATGAACGCAACTTCGTCTTTAAGCTGAAGCGTATTTGCGGATAGCACATCTCTCTTCAGCCTTATTTGCACAACTATTGAAATTAACGATTAAGTTCGACGCGCACAATACAATAACAACAGTATAGTCGCTCTACAAAGAAAGTGGTTGCAGTTGTTCGTACCGCTGTGTTTCAAGGGTGAATATCCTTAGTGTGTAGTCAATACAACGTACGCTAAAAAAAAATTGGCAGTGGTTTAGCTCTGGTTAAACTTGGATGATTGCGAAAGCAACGAGGAGAGAGAGAGGGGGGCGATGGAGAGCGCGCGGCAGCGGCGGCGGCCCCGGCACGCTAGCTATGCGCCGCTACTGCGCATGCGCAACTGGCGAGCGCGGCGACGGCACCTCTGAGTCACCCGCGCAGCGACGGCGCGCCAGCTGTGCGCCGTGCGACGTCACTGCTCCTCGCACATGCGCAGTACGGCCTTGCGTCAGCTCCGCGAAATGGCTCGTCGACTCGCGTAGTGTTGCTTTCGCAACAAAAAATCATATATTCTTCGTTATTGTAATTCAGTGCGTCGCTTTGCCATCATAAATCTGTGCAGCACCCTAACGAAAAATAACGTGTGCACTCATCAGCGCTGAGTTCAAACACCTCACTGCAATATCAAATTGCCTTCATTTTAAAAAGCGCGCTTCAAGGAACCAACGAAACAAAGAGAAGGGTATAGTTACAGTGGGGTCGTTACTTTTATTTCACCGCACTCGCAACTCGAACAAGAACAAAAGAACATCCCTCCTCCCTTTCGATGTAAAACATGGTTCTCATTTCTGATATCAACCTGCGAGCTATCTTTCATCTCGTTCGTGGTTTAAAATGAGTAGTGAAGCCTTCGCGTCAAAAAAAAAAAAAAAACTGGGAGAAAAAGAAAGAAAGGCGAAAGAAAGAAGTCTCATAAAACGAGCTTAGGATAGCGGAGGCAAATGAAAAGAAGAAAGGAGAAAAAACAACGAAAGAGATGTGCGAATATCTTCGCCCATTAAATTCTCATTAGAACAATGGATGACAATAGCGACAGGGACGGGTCTCCGCGCGACGTCACAGCCATTTCAGGAAACTTTTCGTTCAAGGCTGACCTTCCAGAACGGAGACATGTGCTGAATTAAAAATAGAGAAAAATCCCTGCCGGAAAGGAGACAAAAAAAAGGAGTGAGAGAAATCTGGAAAGAGACAGACCGAAGGAAGACCGCGTAGGAGAAAAGGAACTTTCGATTCCTGATTGAGAATCAATATCTGGTACCCCAGTTTTAGTCTTTGTCCTGTTTATGACCCGTTATATCGCGGGCGCTGCCCGGCAACATGTCTGGAATTTAAAGAGAGCCCGGGAGAATGTAAAGGAAAACGCAAGAGAAAAAAATTTGTAATACACAGACAGGCAACAGAAACTGTTGGCAGCGGCGAAGCCAATTAATAGAAAACGGTTTACCAGCCTCCGTTCACCACCTCCCCGTCCACTTTTTTTTTCTTTCTTCCCCTCTACTTTCCTCCTCACTTCTTTTTTTTTCTTCGCTCTCCTCGCCTTTTTAACTTCCCGAGCTATCTTGATCCAACAGCGCACCATTTGCCCTTTTCCTGAACACACTACTTTTTGCTAAAGAAGGCGCAGGTCATGGACGGGAAGTATGCTTCCGTGACTTCCTCGTGTTTCGCTCTGTCTTGCCTTTGTTCTCGATTCCTTTCTTTTTTTTACCATTCTGTACTTTTTTGCTCTCCTTCTTTTCTCATTTCTTCGTTTTGCTTCCCAGCTCCGACCAAGTGTTGCGCTCGCCACTTCTTTTAAGGCTTTCTCTCACTTCTTCTCCCCTCCTTCTCTGCCTACTTGCTTCCTTCTGTCTTTCCAGTCTTCCCCGCTTCTGTCGACATCCCAGCCTCCCCCCTACCTCCTCCCCCCCCACTTCCGCCCTCTCCTGGAGCGTTAATTGATTCCCGGTGATTGATTTATCGGGCGTCTCGGGCGAGCTCGCCAGCACCGGTCGGCTTCGACAGCAGCGCGAGACGGAGAGAGCGAGCACTTAGCTCGTCGTCGTCTTCCTCGTTGGCCGCGACGGACAGGGAAGTACGCGATGCTGTGGCCCGGGAAGGGACACTTTTTAGCCTTCTTCTTCACTTCGTTTTCTCTCTCTCTCTTTCTTGTTCCCTTCACTTTCTCTCGTTTGTGAGCTAGGGAGGCCAACCGCCCCGCGCGCGAATTTCTCCAGCTTCGCCCGTTTTGGTGGGAAGCCGCATAGCCCACCACTCTGCCCCTGTGACTGCACTCAGATGGTATTATACTATATTCTATTCTACTATATTTCTCTATATTCTATCTTCTTACTATATTGTACAAGGTAGTCTCTCTGCTGCTGTAATTAAATTGGGTGTGTGTTTTGCTGGGTCCTCTGAGCGCAGTCTGTAATAAATAATAGAACAGAGAAATTAAAGGGGAGACAGAAACAAAAATAGAGACGGTGGGGCAGGGGTGGTTCTGTTGTCACTTGTTTCTTTTCCGCGCAATAAATGACTATACGGTGGAATAAGCGGGCATTTTCATTATAATTTCTTGAAATTGGATGCAGCCCCACCGCGGTGGCTCAGTGGTTATGGCGCTCGGCTGCTAACCCCAAAGACGCGGGTTCGATCCCGCCCGCTGCGGCCCAATTTCGATGAAGGCGAAATTCTAGAGGCCCATGTGCTGTGCGATGTTAGTGCACGTTAAAGAACCACAGGTGGTCGAAATTTCCGGAGCCCTTCACTACGGAGTCCCTCATAGCCTGGGTCGCTTTGGGACGTTAAACCCCAATAAACCAAACCAAATTGGATGCGCGAATAAGTGACGAAATGTCCGGCTTCCGTGATAGACCTGTAGATCGGTAACGATTATAGATCGCGTCTCCTGCGGAGTTTCAGCATTGATGCCGACCTTGTCACCTGTGAATGCAGTAATATGTTGTCGCCATAAGGGCAGGTCTATAGCGCTGTGTAGGATATGCTCGTATATTGTGGCCGAATTGAGACAGGAAATTTTATGTGCAACAGGAAAGGAAAGAAAACTACAGCTGCTTTTCTGCTTTTCTTAGTGCACTTTTTCTAAGTGGTGAACCTGGTACTTTACTCTGTACCACCTTGCGATTTCCAGTTTTACTCCGTAATTTCTCTCAATCACATCGCCTGTTTTGCAGTGCTTGTGCGCTCTGGTATAAGCGCCGCGGAACGGAACATTTAGTTCTCACTCTCGAGTCAAAGTTTTAGTCATTTTTGCGCAGTAACTTAAACAAATGTTGCCGGACGTGGTTGCTCCCAAACAAGCAATCTGCTGGCAAAACAAAAAAAAATAGAAAGCGTCATTTATTAACACTTAGGGAGCAGTTCTGGCTGCGCAAAAATAAGGCGCGTTCCGTTTAATGTTGATTGGGCTTGTATATTGCGACCTTTTTATGATACCTAAAATGGCAGTCCCTTTCTTCGAGTGCGGTTGCAAGTGGAGATCGCGTCTGACACGCACAGAAGAGGCTTTGGGGGCGCTTCTCCGAAACTGGGAGGGATGCCCCGTGCGAAGCAGGGAAAATTGGACGGTACAACCAACTGTGCCAGCGTCAGTAGCAACAACAAAAAATAAACAAATGGAGGAAAGGGGAAGAACAGCAATGCAAGAAAAACAGTCACTCGAGCTGAGCAAGAACGCAGTGCGCGCGCGCGGTGCACTTTTATATTGCGACGGGTGACGCAGGGGCGACTTTTCGTCGTTTTTCGAGGGTGGGCCGGTGACAGTGCGGAGGCGTCGAGACACAACGTAATAAGACTCGTCGGGACAAGTGACAGGGATATAAGGGTAAACTCTCCTTGAAAGAACAGCGCTATCCCACGCAGGCGCCAGCAGCAGTCGGCACAGATGCCCCCCCTGAAGAGAGCGCGCGTTCCGAGAAACCTCCTCTCCCGCTTCTCTTCCCTCCTTTTTTTTCTTCTTCCCTTAGCGAAACCCTGCAGTACCGCACCGCACTGCCGGTGCTGATATAAAGCGAGCTAGTTCGGTCGGAACGGGATCCACTACTGGTCGCTGAGGGCTATGGGGATCGGCCTATATAGCGCGTCACGCCGTGTATATTTGCTTCCCTGCCTGCCGTTCCCTCGGGATTGCGAAAATTCCCGCTCCTTCCCGTGTCAAAGGGGCCCGCAGGAAGACGCTTTATTTTTTAGATTTTTTGTTGTTTTTCTCCTCTCTTGTCTGACACTCTCCCGCGTTTGTTCGATGCTTCTTTCTTTGTGAGTGAATGTGGTGGCATTTTTGTTACGCCTGCCTGCCTAAAGTGAGTGAAAGGCGATAGGAAGTTGGAAGGAAAGGAGGAATGGCGGTAGGAAGAGTGCAACGGGGGGGTTCATACCTGTAGCCGGCTCCTCTCCAGCGTCGGCGCGCAAGATTTGGCCAGCCAACGCGATGTTGTCTCAGGAACGGTATCTTTTGTTCTTTGGTGCGCTTTACCACTCTTTTTATTCTTTCTTGTCCTCGATGCGCCGGTTACAGCGTGGGAGCCTCTCGTGACACTTTGAAGCTTGTCACCTTTCAACCTCCCCACCGCTTGCCTCCCCCTCTTTCACATTTTGTCACCTCTTTGAGCTCTTGGGCCTCGAAGGAGCTTGGGCTACATGTTGAAAGCAGGGGGATTCACGGGTGCTTCCCTGAAGGTCACTTCTGACTTCCTTTCTTTTTCTTGGCGCGCTTGCAGTCGTCTCTTTGCGCCATGTACACTAAGCTCCTTACCTGCATTCGCAATGAGATATCGGACGGCCTCAGCGAGTAATGAAACCGGAGGACTTCTGCAGAAATGTAAAACCAGACGTGCTGTCCACATTGTATTAGTATAATAGAGCACATAACTGCACAAACTAAAAATGATTTTGTCTGGCTGCTGCTCTTCTTACGCGCTTGCGCCTGCAACCAATACTAACACCGCTACTGTCTTCAAGAAGCAGGAAATAAATCAAGGCAAATAGCTAATATCGAAGTAACTATATGCTCAAGCACTACGTACGAAAAGGATATGTTTAGCATTGTATTTATACGGTCGCTGTTAATTGTACATGACTCTGATTGCACTTCATTTTTCCTTTGGATACTCTGTAATGCCTTGTGGGTGCCTTTTCTTTTCTTCTGAGACCTTCTGCTGAAATTTATAGCACAGGGTACGGCGAGTCATGTCTGCGAGTCATATCTCCTCTCTGTATGCAGGCAAATACTCCTGGAGCATTTTAGCATAATATTTTAGCATAGAATTTTAGCGGATTGGAAACCAACTCCAGTTTCCTGGTGCCGAGGCTTATTGCGGAGAACCACATCGATTTCACCTGATCTGGCTGCTTTGTGCATTCATCGAGAGACCAGCGGCACGCCTTTACTCTCCCTAAAACAACCACGAAGCGTTGAGTGTCGCTGGGTGCTTCGCTATACTTTTCGCTCCGCAACCACGGAAGCCCTGTGTGCAGTTCACCCAGCCGTTTAGTACCTCTACAGTGTAGTACTTCCGCTCAGTAAGCCCGAGCGCGTGCATGCAGAGTGCTATGAGGCTACTGCCCAGTACTCTCGCCTCCACGCACGAGAGGGCGCTATCTGTCGCCGTCGGTGTTTTTCCCCAGAGCTGCACCGAACGCGAACCCGCGGTCGTTGGTGGCCGCCGTCGCCCGCCCAGTTTGTAAACAAGGAGGCCGGTATACGCGGCTTATCTCCGGTCCGCTGAGCCCGTGACATTGGCAGGCCGCTTTACGAGTCCGGCAGCGGCGGTGAATTAATGCCCCGCGCCGTTATCAGCTTGCCACACGTGCTGCCCATCGTTCTTTCCCCCTTCGTCCTATCTTGTCTTTCAGCGCTCTCATTTCCTCGCTCTTTCTCTTTATCTTTCGGAGGCCTTCCCGGTAACATTTTTTTCTTTCCGGCCGTTAACTTTATCACGTGGCCTAGCTGGCTCCCGATTTCGTAGATTCCTATCCGCTCTGTTTGTTACAAAAGGCGTGAAGGGGGCTTGCATCGCCGACGACACGTTTTAGCCGGAACGGAATAATACATTATGTCCTTCTGAATGATAAAGGGGCCTGGTCCTCTCCTAAACGAAGCTTGGGTAAAATGGAGAACGACCGCAAAGTGATTAAGCGGTGCCGATGGCCTCTTACACTTCGTTTTGTCAGTAAAAGAAAAAGGTCATCTGGAAACGAAAGCAAACTCCAGTAATCGAACTGTATAGATGGCAATGCATTCGCGCTGCTTAACTGGCAGGCTTAACTGACTCTTTAGAGTGTCTTTCTCGGCGTTTTTGTCAGCATAAACACCTTACCTAGTAAAGCGTGCAAATGGTAGTACTTGGAGCTGTGCTTGTAGATGAAATTGCTATCGTCTATTGAAAAGTAGCGCAAGTTAAATGAGACAGCCAGTAGATACAAAGGCGTGGTAGTTTACTTCAAGAACTAGGTTGACTGTTATCGTTGGGCAGTCGCACTGGGTTGATCAAGATAGTGGGGCGTCACCTGCCTGCGTGTTTATGGCGGTTGACGGAACGGCTGCTTAATCGTCGTGGGAGCCAGATCATGATACCTTTAAGGAGAAAGCCTTTAATGGCTCATACTGTCGTCCGTTAGCAAAGCGTGGCACACGCGTTTAACTCGGGAACTAAAAAAAGATATAAGAAAACCAATGGTTGCTTCAGATAGAGGAGGACAATATGAACCTAGAAGCCAAGTTTCAAGATTGTAGAATAATTAATTAATTAATTAATTATAGGCAAAATGTCGAAATTGTGTAGAAATAGCGCGGACGTCGATATAGCCACGGGAACAGTGTGACGTCACATCGACCGGAAGTCGTCACGGCACAGTGAAAATTGTCACAGAATGGTCGGGAAAACGTCGAATTTGTGTCAGTTTAGGTGGAAAAATGTGTAATTAAGCCTAAATTAACACTTAAGATCCCCAAAAGATGTATAATATGGGTATCAATACAAACACGGAAACGGTGTGACGTCACATCCACCGGAAGTCGTCATGGCATAGTGTCTTCGGCCTTCGCCTCTCAACACTTTAGTTGCCAAAGTGTCCGCACAATTTTTTTCGTGACATTTTTGTGCGCAGTTTCATGTCAGTGTCCCACACGCAGTTGATGAACCTACTTAACCGAATAACTTCTCTAAGCGAGGGATGAAAGTGAACAAACAGTGCTTAGCTGCACAGAAGTGTAAGCTAGCGGAGCAATGCCTCAAATCTCACAACGCTGCTTAGTAACAAAAATGTCCTACTCCCGCTACCGTCAATGCTGCTCTGTAAAATGGAAGTCAGGACCTCTCAAGCTATTTGTTCAGCTTTTTCCCTGGCTTTCCTCTCAACACCTTGTTGCGGTAATAAGCCGTATACGTTGGCATCAAAAGAGTAGACATCCTCATATAAAGAAACGAAAAATTTCATAATCGAAAAATCACATAACGAAAAATTTTAACGAATTCGTTCGATATTGCTTGCGCTCGAACTCATACGCTGCCTCCGCGTTTTGCTCTTTTTGCAACCAGTCCCGCGCGCTTAAGCGCAACAGTCCAGTGACGCTGCTCCTACGCAGCTCTTCGCAGGCGCCTGAATGTAAGGGGGTTGGGCGCCGCAAAGTCAAGGGCTTTCTTTCTTCGCGAAGCACGCAGGCGCGCATGCCGGAAGAAAATGCTGCCGCTATGGCTGCGCATCAGCAACAGAAACGGCTGCGTCTGCGGATGCGGCTTCGGCTGTGGCTGCAACGTTGTGCATGATGGTGGGAGGCCTCTCCCTCCTCGAGAATGAAGACTAATGTTCATCGTCCGTCCTGATTACGAATCGCTCTAGTAAGGAGAAAACGGCCCCCGCGCAACCGCGCGAGGTTCTGGAACGCGCACGCCAGTCGCTAGCGTAAATCAAAACCCGAGGCAAAACGCTTAAACTGCCCTGCAAGAAGGGCTGGGATGTATACGGCGCGCTTGAAGATTTAAAAGGGAAAAAAACGCGAAAAGCAATGAAGACCTCAAGCTGCGCACTCGGCATTGAGTGCGTTTCTTTGTTATTTTTATTTTTTCATAGTAAACGCAACAATGGAGGGCGACCATTCTCGAAAGAATTTATGCAGGTGCAGAGGAGCGCCGACCGCAGGTGTCTGGGCGCGTACATGTTTTTACGTTGTGCAACGAATTTGTTCGTTCTCCAGCTACTGGAATATACATGGTGTGGTTCTTGCGCAAAGTTTCCTGCTTCATTTGTTTTAAATCGCACTCTTTGTTTTTCTCGCTTGTTTTGAAACATCCTGGCTGTTCGCGTGTCTAGGCTTGTTCGTTCCGGTGTGTAGCTTCGCGTTACTTATGGCAAACCGAGATAATTTTCGAGTGGAATAATTAACGATGAAATTAACGACTGCGAAAGGTCCCGGCCGCGCGTTACCGACGTTCACTTGTTGCCGAATCAGCTGTATTGTCGCTGCGGGATGGCAAAACCTGCGAGTGCTCGCGCTGGATTAGTAAACATCGCTTCGACAATGTTGCTATGGTGAAGGGAAACAAAATACTTGATTTGACGCGCCTCGTATCATTAAGTACTCTCAGCTGCCAGCCACCAAGTCTTGTGTTACTTACGCGGTTTGTTGTGCCTCATACATGGTGTTGTCTTTTGCCTTTAGGTTGAGCCTTTTCTTGAACGCATAGGAGGAAAATCCGTGAGAACGAATACACGACTTGTCGGAGTGAGCGCATTTATGCACGAAAATTTTTTGAAGAAATAGGGAAACTTGAGTGTCCTTTCTTTTGGCCCGCGTCACAGCAAATATATATCTTAGGAATAATTTGTCCTTATCTGAGCGACAAACTACCGGGAAGTTTATAAACTGCAGGAAGCATGCTCTCAGCAGGGCATGCAACGCATAATTTATATCCGTTCAGTTATCCTGTTCTGTAATTAAGTATTCATGCCAACAGGGCGTTGAGAATGAACGTTCGTTTTTTTGTGCCTTTTTGGTTCGCGAAGGATGCTATGGCTTTCTATTTTTTTATACTTTCCTTGAACCCTTTCTATTCCAGCGAACTTTCCATTTGTTTCATCCCCTGCGCACTCTCGAGCGCCATATTGGCTCGCTTGTATACATTTTGCTCACTTCACACTATAGCGGCAAACGAACGTGCGCACTTTACAAGGAATACAAACGACTTCAAGCGCAAGCGAAATGTGTGACGAGGCCTAACAAGCACTCCCTCTTTCCTCCCGCGGGCACTTCTCTGCAATACACGCGCTTAGCAAACAAGCACACACAAGCACGTACTCACACGCAAGCACACACAGCCTCCGTTTCACACATCTTCCCTCCAGTCCAGCTGCTGCAACGTACACGTTCTTTCAACAGGGCCCTCAACTCGCGTAGCTGAACGTGGGGGTAGCTTGCTCTCTTGAACGAATCGCCCGGCTACCGCAGCGATATCTTTTTCCTTCCCAGATGGCCAGCCTCTATAGAAAACCAGCCGACGCTCCCAACGAACAAAAACGCAACACGGAATAATGAAAAGGTTTGCGCCTCGTCGACTGACTCACACTCGTTGGCGATCCCCTCTCTACAGCCTTCCCGTTGACTATACACTACGCTAACTCAAGTCCCTGTCTGTGCCATTGCTCTCCAACGCTACGCGTCCCTTCCAATCGTCTTCTGTTTTTTTTGTGCTACTTCTTGCTTTTCTTCCTTTAGCTTCTTTCGCAACTCATGTTGCTGTCTCCCTTCCTTACGTTCTCCCTACTGCCACGCAGTTCTCGTTCCCACTGTTCTCACATCCACCCGTCTCGGTTCATCTTCCCACCTACCGTCCCCAACTCCTCTCGCTGATCCACCTCCTCCCTCAGCTCTCGTAGTGACTTGGCACATACCGCGTCATTTTTCTCCCTACGTTCCTCCCCAATTCCGTCCCCGCTCTGGTGCCGTACCGTTCGCAATTTTCGCGACAGAATACCAACCTACACGAGGTGCGTCTCATATAATATATATACATATATACACATACGCAGCATAGCCGGACGAAAATCCACCCCTGCAAGAAAAGGAGGATCCAGGCTCTACATTCTCCCCTCTTCCCCATTCTGCTCATCCCCAATTTCGACCCTATACTTCCCGCCGTGTACATCCCTTTGCTATCCAACGCACCCCAGCATGCCTGTCTCCTCTGCCCCCGTAGCATTTCTCTGCGCAGCTGACGGGGCGCCGGTGTGTAGGCGTTTCTGTACGCCTTACACGCGTAGCGAAGCCTGCTCCCGAACACGTCTCTTGGATCACCGCATCTTGTTGATATGCACCCCAAGCTCTTGGGATGGGCTCCTGAACACGCTCTTTCTCTCCGCCTCTTCCCTATCCCTCCTCGCTCCGCCGTGCCTGCATAGAGCTTCGCGATCTTCCCTAACAACGGATATACGCGTGCCATGAACTCGTCTGAATTGGCAGCGCGAGTGTCAGGCATTCGGATGGGAACGCGCCGGTGGCGATGCTATATACAGAAAGAAACAAGAAAAACAAACGCGCAAAGAGGCAAGCGGGAAAAAGGCAGTATACCGTCCCACAAAAGCAGCAACGTAGAACAGCTAGATACAACAGCTATACACAAAGTACGGCTCTCATCTGCGCGGAAAGCTTGCTCGCCGACCCGCCTGCGAAGCCGACGCTCCCGATTCCCCCCCCCCTCTGCGCTTTCCCTCCTCTTTTCCCCCAAACTCCCCAGTGCACGCACTCGAGGCTGAATCATCCCGGTTTGCCCCTCTTTTCTGTCCCCCCTTAGTCCCCAATTCCTGTTCAGGAGTGTCCCCACTCCCCTCCTTCCCCGCCGTGGGGGACTGGGAAGCTACAGCGCGGCCCTTTTTGACTTGAGTGCGTGCGGGAAGCTGGACAGCTTCCCATCGTTCTCTTCCCCACATCCTGTTTTCTCCCCCAAGCTTTCACACCCCACCATCTCGTCCCCTTTCTCGTTACGAGAGTAGTACACGAGATTGAAGAGAAAGATGCGCAGAGATAAAACCACCAAAAGCAAGCACGAAACCGGGAAAACGCGGTGCGATATGCTAGCGCAAAAAGTTAAAAGCCAAAAGATGTATAGAAGGGCATGCGTGGGGAGCTCGTGTTGCTAATAGGTGCATGCTTCCACGGTAGACCGCGTGCTGCAGTGCCCGCGGCAAGATGAAATGAGAGACCCCGTTGTGGGGAAAACTGCACGCACCGTGCTCTGAGTGAATGCCTCGCTGACGTCTTTTAGGCTCTAATTACATTTCACAGAATCTGCGCGCAGAGTCATTCTGTAGTGGGTGTGGGCTTCCTGGGGGAATAAGGTCCAAATCTATATTAATGCAAACGCATTTTCTGCGAAATTCGATTAGCTTCTTTCGTGCCTTGATGAGATATCGCAGGCATGGTAGAATGTCTGCAACAATGCTTTATGAAACTGTGTGTGCGTGTGCGGGGGGTGCGGGGGCAGGAAAGATATTAGAATTAATGTTTCGGTTCGTTTTCCCAGGCACAAAATACATCTTTGTGCACTCTTGGGAGCTGCAGTCTCTACTATAGAGATGTAAAGGGGAAAACTTCTTACTATAAGCGAAAAGCGATGGTTGTAAAAGCTAATTGGCAGAACAGAATTAAAGAGATTGACTTCTAGCATCCGCGTCTAAAATGCATTGTTTCCATTGTGACCAGTGATTCATCTTCTTCCTTTTCGCTGAAAAATAGCGAAAAAGTGAAAGCGGTTGATACTTTTTTCATATACGTGCAGCTTTTCTTGGTCCTTGCATTCATGCTGTCTCTTTGTCCTTTTTTTTATGCATAAAGATTGCAATCTACGAGGAAGAGCGGATTCTTGGTGCAGGTAGGATTCAAAGAGAAGGTAGCACTAAGAACGATGGATGTTTAGTGAAACTATGTGATCGAAAAAATAATAAACAGGCACGTCTCCATTCCATCGCGGTGCTTTTCCCAAGTACTGCCAGCTACATAGTATGCATATGCAGTCGACGTAAACTCCCCTTTATTACGGAACTCTCACGCGCACTTAACCTGCGAGTGCTTATTATTTAACCCCGCACTCGGCGTCTTTCTTCGCTGATCTTACAGCTGTGTTCTTGTTCTTTGTTTATTTATTTGTTTGTTTGTCGTTGATCTCCCCTTCCGGGAAATCGCATTCCCCTCTTCCAGCCTGCACAGGAGGCGTCCCCTGCGAGGTTACAATACGTGTCCCGTATCCAATACGTGCGCAGCCATCGGAGCAGGTCAGAGTCGTCGTCGCTCCTACCGAATTTCATTCCCCAATCCCGTTTCATCCTTCCCTACGGATACAGGCCTGTTTTGAGGCATTGTTTCCTCCCTTCCGTTCCCCACGACGACGTCGCATTCACGGCGTCGCGCACTCGCGGAAAAGCCTAGCTACCCGCCCCCGGCCGCTGGGTTCAGTGATTCCCGTCACGTTTCCCAATTTCTACCTTAGCCAGGGAAAAAGGGGAAGAAATGTAAGGAGACGAGAATGTTGGGGAAAGAAAGGGATGGGAGTGGGGAACGCGATCCTGGGCTCGACTGTACAGCAGCTCCTCGTCGTCATTGTCGTCCGTATATACCTGCTTTTTGGTAGAAGTACATTGCCACGATTCCTCCTTAGGAGACAGCGCGGTAGACGCGCCTCAATATATTGTTGCGGTGATGGCGTCCGGTATCGCCTCTCTTCGTTGTGCACGCTCTCTCTTCCTTGAGAGGGGAATTTTTGTGGAAGCCTCAATAAAAACCTGCAGATTACCTGGGCTACCTCTTCCACGTCTCTTCCAGTGCTTTATCATTTGACTTAAGCTTAGTTATTATGTATGCGCTCGTTTCCTGGCTGTGTAGTTTCAAAGGAGCGCGAGGGTAATAACTGTTTCGTTAGGGTGTCGCCTAACGATGAAGATCATTCGTTTATACAGTGCGAGAAGGACGTACAGCCTTTGTCAAAAGTTTGGAGCCCAGGGGGTTTGCTTCCGAGCCACACTGTGTGGTTCGTGATGCATCTCCAGCGCTACAAATTTCCTCTGGGTAAGAAGATTTCTGGTTCTGCCTCCTTCAATGGGTAGGACTTCCCAGAATGCTTCAGGAGTCCCACTGCAAGGCTAAGAAGTGAACCCCCTGGGCTCTAAACTTTTGACAAAGACTGTACACTCTAAGCAGAAAGGAGTAAAAAGGGAGCAAGAGTCATCTAGTGCACTCGCTTTTATAAAAGTGAGTGTGCCAGAGGGCAGCTTTCAGACCTGGAACGGCTCGCTCCCTCTAAAGAAGAATACGCCCGTGTGGGAGTAAAAAATTCGCTGTGGCTTAGCTTGGTTAAGCCCGGTAATTGCGAAAGCAATATCCGTACCTACACCATGGTTCAGCTGGTAGTGTAGCTGGTGGTAGTGCTTGTGGTTAGACTTGTGGTGATGCATCGGTTATACAATCCAATCCAAACCAATCCACTCCAATCCAATCCTATCCAATCCAATGTAATCCAATCTAATGTAATCTAAACTAATTTAATCTAATCCAATCCAGTCCAATCCAATATAATCTAATCCAATCTAATGCGATCAAGGTCAAATGAAGGTCAATGGTGGTCACCGCCGCGGCACGGCAAAGGCGTGAAAGTGCAATTAGTATTGCTTTCGCAATAAAAGGTAGTAAGTTGTCCTCTGGTGCCTTCTCCTCTGGGTCCCTTTTTACGCCGATGCGGGCGTATTCTTTAGACTGTACGAGCTGTTCCAAGTCTGGAAGACCTCGCCTCATCTGGTGAAAACGTGCTATACAAGAAAGAAGGTGGGGAGGCTAAGAAAAGGAAAGGCGCAGTAGCTATCACTGTGTGGTGCGCAGACATATCATCTACTCTGTGAGAGACGGATTGAAGGTAGTCAAAGCAGGAGAAAGATGAATAAGTGGTATCGCTACATGAAGTGGAGGAGGATGATGATGAAAACAGCTTTTCGGGAGGCAAGCCTTTACTAGACACTCGTGAACAGGATGGTTTCCTACTAAGGCCCATTGGTGATCCGACTAGTTCGAACGAAGCGATGCAATCCAGAAGTGAGGGGGAAGATATGAGAAACAGAAGCTTGGAGTAGCGATGTTGCATGCGTATAGAAGTAAGCTGCGGCGAATAAGTAAGTAATGCAGACACTGTGTCTGCAATACAAGTTCGGGACTGAATTCGTTTTGTCAACATTCTCGTGTGGTAAGTGTGGGAACTGTTTCAAGACCTTGGAGCTGCCAGTTGCGTTTTCGATACACGACGTTTCCTGCATGTGTTGCTCGCAGAGTGTAACTGAAAATTCTACCGTAGCAAAATTTTTAACGACTCATTCCGTACTCGTACTGGGAACAACGATGTTGTCTGGCTCACGCAAAGCAAGGATTTGCGATTTGCACGTCGATAATTTCTCTTGTTAGGATTAACGTACGCATGCGATAGAATACCTACGTAGGCACGTCTGACTTATAATTCGATCACGACACTAAACATACAGATGCGACACTGCTTCAAGAGGGGGTCAGCATTTCCAGAGATGTAAAACGGGGTGTCCGTTTATACAACGGATTGAAGACGGCGAACTTGCTTAGAGAAGCGGGTGAAGTTCACGCTTGTGTTATGAGCGTCCATCCTTCGTGATAGTTCCACTCCCCCTTTTTTTTCATTGTTTTGTTACCTTTTTTTTTGCGTGTAAGTTTCGTTCGGATAAGTTTGGACTTCCTCCTTTCCAGCTTCCTCTATTACGAACACACAGATCGAAATAATTGCAGTGAGCCCGCACAGTCAACTTACGAACATCCTACTTGAGCAAGCAACTGAGAAAATTGAAGCCCGTATCAAGAAAAAAGGGGGCAAGTGCGAAAAAGGACAGAAGGGAGGGTCGAGTGCCAGCACCCGGGTAGATGCGGTCGTACACAGCAATGCCAACTCGACGCCACCGCAGAAAAGCCGACGCTTTCGAGACGACTTATCCGTCGGACCCCGTGTTCATGAGGATACGAGTACGAGAACATAAAACGCAAAAGAATGCCGCGCCGAGAAGAACACGCAGCCATAGAGGAAGGCTCAGTGAAGAACGGAGCCCCCCAGCAGAACTCCTCCGCACACGACGTATAGGTCGCGCCAGGGCTTGCGCGTTTACTTCATTCTTCTTTCCGCTTCTCGCAACATCCGCGCGGGAGTCGGCTTGTGATCACTGAAGGATTAAATCCGTTTACCCAACGCCCTCTGCGAGAGTCCTATACGCCCTCTCTTCTCGACTTCCTTCTTTCTGAACTTCGTTCGCTCGCTCTTCCTCGTCAACTGCACATCGCCGCCATGATGAAGCAGGCTTCAAGTGTGTGTGTTTGTATATATATATATATATATATATAAACAGGTCTTACGTCAAGGTTCTCTGCTCACCTTTCCTTTTTGTTTTGTTTTGTTTAAAACCACGCTTGAGAATTTGCTTTTTGTTGTTTTCCAACGCCTCGGTTACGCCTCCCGAAAGCCACAACGCGTCGAGCCTACAGTAAAGCCCTCCTGCCTGTCTTTCCTTTTCCTATACTTGTTTGCTTCTCCTGTGCCTTGGCCGTTTCTCTCTCTCTCCTCTGCCTCTCTCTTTCTCTCTGTCTCATACACAACCTTGGCTCCCCCCCCCCCCCCCTTTCCCGGCGTCTCGCTTGCCGGCTCTGTCTGTCGCTTGCCCCATTCTTCTTGTTCGCTGCGCCTACACCCCTGGTAACGCGTTTTCGTCGCAAAGCTCGTCTTACAACGAGGCTCATCCTCCTTCAGCGAGGCTCAGGGAGAAATAAAAAAGAGGGAAAAAAATCTCCTCCCGGTGTTCATCGCGCCTCCTATAGGTGCCTGAGCGTGCCTCGCTGTGTGTGTTTTTGCGTGCCCTGTGTTTGTCTATGTGTGTGCTTTTTGGTGTCTGCGTCTCTGGCGTGTATGGGAGTATATATAGAAGCCTGAGTTTGGACTTGTGCGCGCATATATCATCATCGCGACTCCTCCTAAGCAGCGGGCTGAGCCGAGATTAGGCGCGACACGTCGCCAAGCCCAAGCCGGAGAGGCAGGGTTCAGCCATCTTTTTCCTTGAGTTGTCGCTGGCCTCTTGGGTCGAAATAACAATAGGAAAAAAGATGAGTGAACACTGAGAGATGAAGAATAAGAGTTGGTGTGGAAGCAAGAAGGCGAGATTTATTGGCCGCCATTCCTCTGCCCCCATTTCAGAAACACGCCCGCACACACATCTTCGTCTGGGTGCATAGCAAGTTAGCAACCCTTTAGTTTTATATTTGTTTTAGTCTTTTTTTTAAACGTCTTTTAGTACCCGGGCCAGTCACCGCTCAGGAGACAGGGATCATGTTTGAGCGAGTCGGGGCACTGAGAGACAAAAGCAGCGACCAGCCATGCGGTGGCATCGTTGCATACGTGAATGAAGCCGACCGCGCCGCCGGTTGATTGAGTGACCCGTCGTGGTCGACGCTGCATAAATGTTAGCTCTGCCGCCGAGCCAAAGAAGGAAGTGGCGAGGGGAATAAAGTAGAAGGGGGGGTTAGGCTCCCCAAGAGAGGACGACGGAGCAGAGAGCTGGGCTAGTCGTGCGCGAAATCCCAGTGGAACCCCACCCCGCGTTATCCGGAGACGTGCCCCAGGATTTAACTGCAGGGGACGGAGGTTGGGGAAGGGGCTGAAGAACTTGGTGGTGCGGCAGCCGCCGCCGAGGGATTCCTTTTTTTTTTCGCTAGAGATTCTCTGCGGCGTATTCAAAGACTTGTGTTGCTTTGTTGCGTGCTTTTTACTTTCAACTTCATAGGTTTTTGTTTCGCAACGTGCGCTATTATGGACACGCACCTCCCGGCCACCCACTCAAGATCTCGTGGTTGTCATTCGTATGATATTACTTCATCGTACAGCAAGGTCACGTGACTATTGTCATCCTTCACATGATCCGTGTGACCCCCCCATTGGTCATGTGACTTGTAACTAATAACTGTTCATTCTACCTATTATTGTCACGTCACCTATTAACTGTCAGTACGTCGCGTGACGCATAAAACTGCCATTGTTAGGATTAAAGAAACTCGCGGCTGACCCTCTGCGCACATTCTCTTGTCACATATTTCTTCCTCATCGACCTTATCGCATATAACTGACGCTGGAATGAGTGTAACATTACGTGACCGCTCCTTCAAAGTTCTTTTTTTCATTTGTGGGCACACTATGGTTACTAAATTTGACACCACGTCCGAATGCATGCCTGAAAGAGGTGGTTACTTAGAGCTGCTGTTGTTTGCGAGCCTGTACATATAGATCGGGGATGCTCGACGGAAACTCGTGCGGCAGACAGCAGTGACAGCGGTACAAAAAAAATTACACACAAGATATCGATTGCTATTACACACGGTCACACACATTTTATCACGGTCACATTTTATCACAGATTTTCAAAAATAAGAGGTGAAGTAAATTAATCAAAAAAAGATATTGAGATGTTATACAAAAGCCAGGGTTAACATGCACATAAAACTGCAAAAAAAAGCGATAATTCCACATATGAGAGGTTAAACTACCATGTATATGTTTTTATTGAGCAAGTTACCATTTTACGCCAGAAACAGCAAGCCCGGGTCACTCCAGAAACATTGAACGCAAAATCTTACGGGTTATTCGAGCGTTATTAAAACTAGATAGACTGATCTGATTTAGTAACACTGGCACTGTATAGCTTAATGACTGGAGAAGGTAATTAGTTCGGTGGTGTGGAATCGACCATTTTTCAGGGGCACGTGTTTTCGAAATATTACAGCGCCACGTCGCACCTGAGAGTGAGAGAAGGAATTCTTTATACATTTCGTTAGCAAAATAAAAGTGGTAGAGGAGGCGGTAACTATAAAGAGACTCGATATTAATGACATGATGCTGACGAAATAGCGCGGCTGAAGGATGTAAATATGGCACATTGTTTATGCAACGCATGGCTTTTTTTTCTAGACGAAGAAGTGTACCGACGTTTTTTTTTTTTTTTTTTTTGTAGTCGCTCCCCATACTAGTGTGCAATAGTTAAGGTGTGAACGGAACAGTGCGTGGTAAACTTGTAGTCTAATGGATATCGGAAGGAGGTCACGGGTTCGAACTAAGGCACCTGCAGCAGATGAGAGTTTTTTAGCCATTTGCTCAACATGACTGTCCCATGTCATCTGACTAGAGAATATGACACCAAGTATTTTATGTTCTTTCACGATATCTATTTCATTAGGTCCCAATTTTAGCTCACGACTAGAGGCCAAGCGTTTGTTTTTAGGTGCAAATAAAATTCACACACTACTTAACATTCACAGATCGCTGGGAGTCCTCATACCACTGCTGGCGCTGTGGTGCAGTGGTTAAGCGATGCACCACTGCCCTTCAATGCCAGGTGCTGCCACCTCTCGAGACAAATCATTAATTTAACAGCCACCTCCCACGGTGGGCAGTCTCGCTGTCCGTTCGCAGGTTGAAGATGTCAGGTCACGTGATCAAGGTGGCCCACCTGCCCCCTATAGTGTGCTCCTCTGGGGATTTTCCGCGGATTTCTTGCTCACGGCGAACGACGTCGACGCCAGCTTTTCTGCGACGGGGGGTAGTTAACGCTGTCATGTTAATAGATGCGTTTGCGGTCGATTCAGTTTCCCAAAAACATAGGTTTAGAAGCCCGCGTCTAGTGCTACGTTGTACGCAGCCAACTTAGCGATGTCTTCTACATAGCGCCACACTGCTGACTGCAGTAAGCAACAACTTTCAGAACGTTTGTGCATTCACTAACTAGGAATACCTTGCGCTGTTTCTCTTAAAGCGGAAAGCGAAAAACAAATACCCTTTTTTTTATTTAGGTAGTAACATTGGCAATCCACTGCCTATATACAATGTCACCGGGTGCAAAGTCTCAAAGAACGCGGTAGGATGTACACATGAACTCATGGCACTCGATCGCATTCACGTACAGACGCGGCGCTATACTGTGCGACGGGCGTTGCACTTTGGCTGTTGACAAAATACATACTGACTGAAACTGGACGCCTTGTCATGCTATACGCGGTAGGATTGACACGGTCTCCTGAGTTAGGCATAGTGACTATTCAAGTAAAAGCAACAAGGAACAGCCGTGGCTTCCAAGAGGTCAGGCTAGTTGCCTCTAGACGATCACATTTTATTGTCATTTGATAGGGTTTTGCGTGCCTCAATCTAGGAATTCAGTGGGCATCAGGAACGACATGGCGCACCTGGAGAATTTTCATCACCTATACACAGATACAACTCAAGGGAGCGGCGCAACAATGCAGGGAGGGGACTACCTCCGACCATTGTCACGCTAGTAGACTCATGAGAGTCGGCCGACGCCATTGGCTGGAAGGGGGTCCTTTGACGGGGAAAAGCTGCTTCGTTCTTGAGTTGTAACCGACTTAGTACTCTTAACTTTCAGGAAAATCTCATTATTCGGGCGCCTCCATCGAATTGAGGTCGACAGTAGGAAGTCTAACCCGCGACCTTCGCGTGTTCGGTTGCAGAACGCTGTAGTCACTGAACCACCGCGCGGCCGGTGCCCTGCGCCGACATTGTGAGCCCCTCTCTAACCGGCGTTAAGAAATCGCCAGCTCATGCACAACGCAGACATCTTCCAAAACCTATTCAAGCTGTCAAGTGCGATTGCTTGTCTGGGCTTCCGTTGGGTGACCGCTGAATGCGGAAGGTTAAAACGTTCTTACTCGTCGCTGAGCTTCCTTCCTGAAACGAGGTGCATTAAAACGCCACCGGCGCCACCTCTGAACCTCACTTCAAAGGGGCGCTGTACACATAAACGGCGGCTAATCTGCATGCCGCATTGACCCCGCCTGTGTACCTGCGCGTCACGAGCGCGAAGAAAACAAAATCAAAAGAGAAAGATTCTTCCGCGCGTGAATCGGTCGTCGCGGGCTGCATTGCAAGGTGCCGTCGCTGCCGCAGCCCTCCATCCGTCACGTCGGGGTCCCCAGCTTTCCTTCGCATGGGCCGAGGTCAAACATTGTGTGAGGTCGAATCCGTTATCCCGCTATTAGTGTTGGCTGGCTGCAGCGTAGCTCGACTACTACTTCACGAAGATGCGAGTACCAGGATGTTCACCCTCTTAACGCGCAGTTTGTGCGTGTATATATATATATACACACAGAGAGGCGCACGCAGCCGCGGGCAGAATGACCTCTTCCTCTTGCGCGATATATGCGCGCGCCACAAGGAGCTTCGCAAGCAGCGAGGAAGCTGACACTTGGCTCGAACAAGGACGAAACAATGGGCGAAAAAATGATGGAACAAGCGCGCAGCTGAGCAAGACAAGCGTGGCATGTGCGCTGCTGCAGAAGGCAAAGGCTTGAGTTCCTCGACGCTTTGCGGAGACCGCCGGCAGGGCCACAGCTACCCAGAAGCAAGATACGCGGCCTTTTATTTCTCCTCTCATGATTTGTTTTCTTTTTTTTATCGAGGGCATTGGCCGACGGAAGAGGTAACATCGTGGAAATCCCGCGACCAGTCAGATGGCAGGCGACGTACACCGGCTTCCTGATTTCTGTGCTGGCTCACGATTGGACCCTTTGGTTGCGGGGGATGAACGACACCATTGAGGAATTGGCCTGATTTCTGCGGGGACAAAGGAACGCTAGGCAAAGAAAAAAAAACGATCTTCCTTATTTTTCGCCTTATCTAAGAACACACAGGTGACACTAACGCCTTTACCTCCTCTCCTTCTGAAAGTGTGCCCACTTCGAGAGGCTGTCCTGGATCGGGCACATGGCAGTACTGGGTACACTTTCGAGAACGCCCGATTCTCTGCTTTTACGGACTCAGTGGATTCCAAGAGAAGGCAAGCGCAGCAGGGGTGGTAGAAAGTTATGTGGGCGAATGAGATTAAGAAGTTTGCGAAGATACGGTGGCCGAAACTGGGAAAGGACAGGGACAAGCTTAATTGGAGAGACATATGGCAGAGTCATTTGCCCTGCAGCGGGCGTGGTCAGGGTAATGATGATGATGAGGGCCTCGTGTGAGCCGTAATGATCCCATGTGACCACATATGACCATGTACGATCCAGTGTGGTCCCATATGGCTATTCATAGGCCATGAATGGCCTCATATGATCCTCCCTATACCCACATAGGGTCGCATATGACCCCGTATATGGTACATGGCCCACAATGATGGCAGTTCAGTTGGTTAGCAGGCTATCATGCGAAGTTTCGGTTACGACAGTGGCGGAGGCGCTTGCTTCATAGAAAGCCGCGGTCTTTTATTGCTTAAAGAAAGGATAGAAACACGTTCGCGTGCGGGCCATTTCGCATTTCCCGGCCTTTCATTTAAGAAACGAAATCCTTCCCCGCTGTCTTCTAGCCCACAAAATGAAAGCGTTCAGAGAACTGCTTCCACGGCGAAATAGGCCCAGATCCAACTACGGCGGAAGCCGTCTAGAGTACGTAGGATACGTCGAGCCCATTTGGACCGAAGCACCTACTCCGTCCCAGCCCGAATCAACCGGTCACCACCGCGTCGCTGTGCGCGGAGGAAACGTACAAATCCCTTTCGAGCAGGAAGGCACTAAAGAAGAACACAAAATAACTAAAAGGGACGGAGCTAGGAACGAAAAGAAGGGATAAAAAAAGGGGAAAAGGATTCGCCCCAGCAGCGGCGGTTAAGCCCCCGATGTCCGCCGGACGTCGTCATCGAAGCAGCACTCGTGGGAGACCAATTTGTGCGGTGGCTTGGGCCGAGCCCTTGCCTTGCCCGGGTGTGTGTTGCGCCCGTCGTCCTGTCCCTAACCCCTGATCTCTGGCGTGTCGCCGGCAGAATGTATTCGATGCTGCTCCGCTCTGCCGCACGAACAGCAGAGAGAGCACGCACCGCGGTCCGGGGAAAACGAGCAGCGGCGCTTTTATCAACCTGTCCCGAAGCTATCCCCGGGAGAGTCCCGGACAAGCCATGTTGAGTCTTGCGTCATGGGAAAGAGCCTCGCCTCTCCTCTCCCCCTCTTTTTTTTTCCTCGTACGTCCCTCTTTCCCATCCCCCCCCCCCCCCTTTTTTTCTTCTTTACTCTGCCTGTCTCTCTGTCCTGCTCCACCTCTGATCCTCTTCGTTCATTTTGCTCCTTGTTTCGCGCTTACTCTCCTCTAAGATTTTTCGGGTGTTTTTCCGTTCTTTTCCTTGACGGAATCGAGAAATGGGGAAGTCGACCTCTTTTGATCCGACGAGGGAAGTGGAAGGAGTGGTCCTTAAGTGGCTCTTCGTCCCAAGTGGGAAACCTCTCCTTCGTTGGTTGCTCGTTCTTCGGCGGACTCATTTCGTGCGAATTGAGGCAAACTTAACCTAGCTGACAGTTTGTGTTGCAGCGCTAATTGAAGGCCAATTTCTCCGGATCGTCTTAGGCAATCACTGCTCTCTCTCGCCAGTTACCTTTATTTTTTTTAGAGCGTTAAGCTCCACTTCTAGCGTTTCGGGTTAGAGCACTGCACGGGCCTCAATCTGAGGCCCAAGCCCGGCCCGGGCCCGAGACCTGAAGCCCGAGCCCGGCCCAGGCCCGCGGCTTCAAGCCCGGGCCCGGCCCAGGCCCGCTAAATTATCGCTCTAGCGAGCCCGGCCCGGCCCGTGAATCCCGGAGTGAAGCCCAGCCCGGGCCCGGCCCGGCCCGGCCCGTTTCACAGTAACGCTTGAGGTATACTGCTCGCTCTGAGCAAGTATACTGCTACTAGACCGATAAGAAACTGGCCGACAAAGGTTCTGAAACCACAGTTTGGCTTGCAGAAAGTTTGTTCTTTTTAACCCAGATGGAAGTGATAAAGAGCAGTGCTCTCCAGGCCCGTCTTTTGGATAGTGATCTCGTGTAGGTGCGCACAAATAAACTAGGAAGTTCCGAGAGCCAAATAAAAAGGGCTGTATACGCGCGTAATAGACTCCTTTGCATCCCCCCATGATTTGAATCAGTTATATTTTGCCACCCGCGAAGTACAAACATTAAAGGTGCCTAGCAAGCAGTGGGATGACATTTTTTTAGTGAACGCGATCTCGCCGGTTGAACTCATAGCCGAAGTGGTCGCCTCTCAGCAGAAACAAAAAGCTAAAAGGCTTGAGTATTTTACGGTGTGTGTTTGAAGAATATAAGCGTCCTAAACTAATACGTTCTTCCGGAATGCATTTCTAATAGTGTATAGGTATGTTTTCGGATGACGAACGATCAATGGCCAATTAAGACCGGGTGAATTTTACTCTTACTGATTGAGCAGAAGATAACGCGCGAAGCACGTGATAACTTACAGGGAAAAACACTCGTCATGACAACCAGGCTGAAGAAGCGAGGAGGGATAGAATAGATGTGGTTATGACATGAGATTTACAAACTCTCGCGAGCTTTTTGTGGCTATCTTATTTATGAGACGTTCCGGTCAGCTGAACAAAAAGAAAACCAAACGCGCTTTAGTTTGTGAATTTTCTAACATGAGAAAAATATAGCTATAACATAAAAGCTATGTTTTTGGCGCTTAAGGGCCCAAAGGGAGTCAGGCTGTGAGAGACACCGAAGCAGAGGGCTCCGGATGATTTCGACCACCTGGGTTTTTTCAACGAGCAATGATACAACAAAGTACATGGCTGTCATGCTTGCCGCCTAAATAGGAGTGCAGGCGCCGAGGCAAGGAGCAAAGCTTGGCTCCTCGGCTCAGCAATCAAGCGCCTTGACCACTAAGCCACTAAGGAAATAAATAAATCAATGAACAAAGCATAGATTTTTCTCTGCGCGTACTATAACCCATATCTCATCCGTGTCGCAGCTCCAGTGCCGCAGTTATGTACTTCACTCTGCGATAGTGAATGAATAGTCGGACACCAGCCGTTTCTGTACGGACACCGAGCCCGGCTCGGGTCCGCAGCTTTAAGCCCGAGCCCAGCCCGGGCCCGCAACTTCAGGCCCGGGCCCGGCCCAGGCCCGCCAAAACAGATCATGTCCCGGCCCGGCCCGGCCCGCGGGCCGGGCCGGGCCCTGGCTTTCGGGCCGGCCCGAGCCCGTGCAGTGCACTATTTCGGGTCTCAGCGTTATGCGTTATAACATAAATCGTAACCGAGTGGTTGTCATGGTAACCGAGCACCACAACTTGCAACTAAACTATGTCGATCCAGTATATGTATCCCTCCTTGGCAGGCGCCACAGTCGGGCCACTTAGTCCTGACATTCGTGTGAAATTTGTCGGCCAACTGTTTGCCGCAGAACGTTCCTGATGGTCTCATACGAGTCAGCGTTTCTTGTGGCCCAAATTACTAGTTACATTAGCGTAGCTCAAGGCAGGGATTCCAACCGGCGACTTATGTGTCCCCAATTCCATGTATTTACGAATCTTCATATCACCATACCGGTTCAACCGTTTGTCGCAGAGTGTCCGGGGTGGTGGCGTACGATTTCGCGTTTTGTGCAGCATAAACCTACTAGTTAAGCTAGAGTCTAGCTCGCGGCAGAGATTCGAACCGGCGACCTAAGTTAGGTCTTTGGTTTATTGGTTGATTTATTGGGGTTTAACGTCCCGAAGCAACTTAGGCTAAGAGGGACGCCGTAGTGGAGGGCTCCGGAAATTTCGACCACCTGGGGATCTCTAACGTGCACTGACATCGCACAGCACACGGGCCTCTAGCATTTCGCCTCCATCGAAATTCGACCGCCGCGGCCGGGATCGGAAGCCGCGGCCGGGTACCTTCGAATGCTTACGCATTAATAAAAAAAATAACAAATGGGACATTTAGAAGGACGACAACGAATATCGCCGCCACAAGCAACAGTGTTGAGCTATAACGGTGTACAAGGCTGAACCTGTTCTTACGCGTGGGTATACGTGTGTCCGTTAGCGGAGCGAAAGAAAATACGTGGGCGTCTCACGTTTCCGTGGTGCAGTATAGTATAGTACATAGCGACAACCGGGAAACTAGGTGGGCGGGAGGAAAAGAAAAAAAGACCGGCTAGATTGCCAGACGGGAGAGTGGGCAAGAACTCGGCCGAAGACTGAGTCCGTCGCGACAGACTCCCAGCGGGTTGGTCGAGCTGGAGAGGACAGCCTTTGTCTCGAGACCCCGTGACAAGCCGAGCTGCAGACAGGGGGAGACTAAGCCCACGCAGTGCGCTTCCGACACCTTGGGGTACAACTCCACCGGAGAGCTGACGGTAAGCCCGCAGGAAGTGGCATTAAGGGCGGCCTCCTCCCAGCACGGTTCCGGTCCGGCGTCGAGCTGGAGCAAGCGCACCGTCTATATCCTCTACCTTGTTTGCTTCCGTTTCTTTCTTTCTTTCCTTCTTCCTTTCTTTCTTCTTTTCTTTCTCTCTTTCTTTCTACCTTTCTTTCTTTCCTTCTTTATTTCTTTCTCTCTTTCTTTCTTTGTCTCCTTACTTCCTTCTTTCTTTCCTTCCTTCCTTCCTTCCTTCCTTCCTTCCTTCTTCCTTCCTTACTTTCCCCCTTCCTTCCCTTTTTCTTTCTTTCTTTCCTTTCTTACTTCCTTTCTCTCCTTCCTTCCTTGCTTCTTTCTTGCCTTTCTTACTTCCTTCCTTCCTTCCTTCCTTCTTTCTCTCTTTCCTTTCTTACTTTCTTTCTCTCCTTCCTTCCTTCCTTCCTTCATTTCATCCTTCTTTCTTTCTTTCCCTCTTTCTTCCTTTCTTTCTTCATTTCTTTCTTTCTGTGTTTATTTCATTATTTAATTTTCCTATTTCTCTTTCCGTACTTCTTTCCGCCTTCCTTCTCGACTTCTTTCTTATTGTCTTCTTTCCTCTGCTTCTCTTCTTTCCTTCTCTTTTTTTTTCTAATTTCCTTCCTGCATTTGTTCTTCCTTCCTTCACTTACTTTTTCCTTCCTTCATATCTTTCTTCTCTCCTTTCTTCTCTGTTGCCCGCTTTCTTTCCCCACTTTCCTTTCCTAGAGTCTTCAGTTTTCCAATCCTGAAACGACAGCTAATTTCGGCACTTGCTGCTCCCCTGCCCGCTCACAGCGTCTGCTGTCATTTCCTCCAGATTTCACGACTCCGCAACCCCGAGTCGTTTCATTAGAGACAGCGCAGTCGTTCCATGCTTGCCGAGACCCGCACTTCCGTTGACCAGACTTAACGAGCGCGAGACTTGGAAAGCACGCAACTTCCTCGTATGCCGCTGAGATTGACCGAAACCTACTAACCAACTCTCTGCTCTTCCGGCCGTTCGCACATATTGCGCCCTGGTTTTCAATGAGCAGCGCCACAGGAACCAGAACAAGACGGGAGGCCGTTAAATGAGCCGCGGAAATATCTCCGCGTGCTGAGCTTATTTGCCTAATGGCAGATGCGCTGCAGTGCGGTGATGTAGTGCCTGTAATGCACATCAGCCATTCGGGTTCTTCGTTCTTTTTTGTTTGTCTTCTTTTATTTTACACCTCATTAGGCAAATGTGAGCGAATGTGAATTAGGCAGTAGCTTGACCGGGACATTCTGCCCCGCTAGGAAGCACAGCGTACTTTTGCATTGCCGTTGGCTATTGGTAGCCAATTAGGCGAGAGATTTTCTCTTTTATCTTGAAGGTCGCTCCTTTAATCATTCACTTGGAAGCCTTCTAATGAAGTTCGCAGGAAGCATGGCTTGAGCCTGGGATGTGAGTGAATGCTGTAGTAGTTTGCTCTAATGGTCATCAGAGATTAGCGAGGTTCCAGTACCTGGGAGATCTTGGTTTCATAGCACAACACCAATTATCTAAAAATTTACGTATCTTGAATTCGGTTGTCATTAATGTTAAAACTCGGGAAGATTTTAAAAATAATCAGACGTGACGAAAGTCACGTGATGGCCATGTAATCCCGTACCTTTGGACACTCCTGCGCTGCTTCTCAAGTCGAGCGATACTTATTTTCAAAGATGGCAGTAATTACTTGAATTCTTAATGAGCTTCAGAAATCATCCAACCCATTATTGACCTCGAGGCGGTAATCTAGTATTTTGGGCTCAGCTTAAGCTAATATCAATGCATTTAGAGATGGATCTCGACCGTTCGAGCATGCTTCGCGAGCTTTCACATTTAAGCTAGGTTAATCACTTCGAGCTTTTTCTTTTCGGCATTTAACTCTTCATTCAACACAATGTCACTCAGAAGCGGCACGCTTCTCGTTTCTTAAAGGTGTGAATATGTGAAGCTTACCCTGAAAAGACAGAGAAAATAAACAGAAGAGCTGTTTTTACCAACTGTCATTTCTCATTGGAAGGGCAAACAGGGGGCTGTGTATGTATACTGCTCTAAACAGAAAGCGGTAAAAAGGGAGTAAATTGTCCTCTAGCGAGCACCCTTTTATAAGAGGGAGTGTGCTAGTGAACAGCTCACTTCATTTTTACTCCCATATAGGCGTATATTCGTGTTTAGAGTGATGTAATGGAGCTACAAGTACTTAACAATCATCTGCAGCACCGTTAGCAGTGGCTTCGATCAAAAGGCATTAGATATACCTGGCCCACCTTTGTCATGCTGCGTAACCCTTTGCTACTCCCCCTCTCATACACTCCCCTCTCTCCCGCAACTAGATCTTCGTGCCAGCTTCATTTAACAAAGCTACTCACTTACTCACTTACACTGCAGGAAAGTTAGCACTACGCGAATAGGACGGGGATGCAAAAGCAAACAAACTAATACAACACCACGGGCGCAGCGTCGCATTCGTTTCTTTGCTGTTTTGTCCTTGTCCTGTGCGCTCAGAGTTCACTTCCCTGGACGTGAACCAACTAGCTCGCAAGAACGTTTCAATAATGCATGCACTGCTTGAACTCCCAGTCGAATGGTGGTTAACAGTAAAAACTAAACGATTTCCGTTTTTTTTTTTTTCAGTTCCTACACCCTCTCCTCACCCTGCTTTGCTCTTTCATTCAAAATTCAACCATTCAGCGAGAAGATACACTGTGAAGAAAGAGAGAAAGTGCGTTGCGACGCAGAGTCACTTAACGAAGTGCCCGTCGAAAACCGGCAGCAGTATCCACTTTCAAAAGTCCGCGCTTCCTTCCCAGGAACGATTCATTCGTGTTATACCTATACCGCGGCAGCTTGTTTTTCCTCCGCATCTTGCATTTTTCACGCAATGGGCACACGATCGTAAATCACTCCCCGGCCAGCAAGCACCCACGTCTGCGCGCTTGTTTCTTCGCCCGCCTTTTTTTATTTTTTTCGCGTGCTTTTGTTTCGCGCGCTTTCCTGTTTCTCGCGCTTTTCTGTTTTGCGTGCTTTTCTTTTTCGCGCGCTTTTCTTTTTCGCGCCCTCTTTCATTGCGGTGCGCAATGGAAGAAACCGCTTCGCTGCAGATCCTTGCCGAGAGCCCCTGGGCTGCCATTTGGCCGTTGCGTCCACCGTGCTATCATATATCCAGGTTCGGCTATTCTTTTTATATCTCTTTATTCTTCCGATATATATCTTCCTTCTTCTTTTCCTTCTCTTTATCTTTTTCTGCCACGTATAAGGCTCTCGAGGGAAAGGGGGAGCCCGGGCCGATTGGCCCCGCTCCTCGAAGCGAAATCCTCCCCGGAGTGTCATGGTGGTCGAATCAGGCCAAATCAAAATTGAATCAATGAAGTGCTCCTCGTTCGGTTCTCCGGGAGGCCGTTGTCTCGGCACCTTATTACTCTTTCGCTTTTTCTCCTGCTTTCCCCGGGCACAACATTCTCTATTCCCGCCCATTATTATTGTTTATTTCTTTTTCTCACAGCTTATTCGCCTTGAGCTCTTTAGGAGGTGTCCGGCCTTTTCGCGCCTTCTCGATCAACTTTAAAAGCGCTTACCTGCAGAGTACTGCGCCTCTTGCCGAAAAGAAGAAGCGTTTATTTAATATACGGGCACTCCCGGGGCGCGATTTGGAGCGGAGGGCTCTTTCCGTGTAATCGCATCATACGTGGATAGCCTCGACTTTGTATCACTAAGCGCCCGCCGTGAAACGTGCGGTGAATGCTCATAGGTGGAACAGCTGCCCAGGTTTCAACGAAGCTCTCTCAAAGCCTTGCAGAGACTCAACTATTCCAGCATAATCTAGCCCAAACATAGTCCGTGGCCGCGGCTTTCAAGCAATATGCAAGCAACGCCACAAAATCGTGTGAAGTGTTCCGCAGTCTTGTCTGATGCGGCCGACGTGGCCGTTAATTCACCAAATAACAACAGGAAAAAAAAATGAGAGACGATTTAGCATGGTTATGCCAAATGCGACGTAGGTGTGCTTAGTTTAAGTGGATTATTGATTTGAATTGAATTTTTACATGCAGAGATCGCTGTGAGTCATCATATCACCCATTACGCAGTGTTGTAGGTCGTTGCCCTGCGATATGGCAGGTACTGCTAACGGTGAGGCTTGTGAGACCCAGGCCGCTCTTCCCGAGCAATCTCTCGCGACTAATCATTAATTGAACTCCCACCTGCTATGGTGTGCAGTTTGTTGACTATCTGATGGGCAGGTTGTGATTACGTCACAAGGTCACGTGACCTAAGAGGCCCACCTGCCATCGAGCCAAATGGCACCCGGACACCCAGCTCTTCAGGGTCGTTTAACGACAGGACAAACATCGGGAAATCGGCGATTCTGGGCTGTAGTGCTAACGCACTAAAAAAACACTGTTCCGCCACTTGTCGAGTTAGGAATCGAACATTCGACCTCTCAGTAGTTCGTGTAAAGCTACTGGCTCTAAGCTGTGAGCTTAACTTTGTGCACTATGAGTTGCTTTGTTCACCAGTGTGATGGTTCTGGCATATTGTGCAGGGCTTCAGGTTGGGTTGAAGGATGTATAACTGCTATGTTGCCCTGCCTTAATGTACTGCATGCCACGTTATGTTAATTTATGTCCCGTTATGTTATGTCGTGTTATGTTTCCTTTAATGACACACATTGCCCCACTGAGGTGGCTCAGTAGTTACGGCGCTCGGCTGCTGACCCGACAGACGCGGGTTCGATACCGGCTTCCGGTGGTCCAGTTTCGATGGAGGCGAAATTCTAGAGGCCCGTGTACTGTGCGATGTCAGTGCACGTTAAAGAACCCCTGGTGGTCGAAATTTCCGGAGACCTTCACTATGGCGTCTCTCATAGCCTGAGTCGCTTTGGGACGTTAAATCCCAATAAACAAAAACCGTTGGTTTGGTTTGGTTGGTTTGGTTTATGGGGTTTAACGTCCCAAAGCGGCTAAGGCTATGAGAGACGCCATAGTGAAGGTCTCCGGAAATTTCGACCACCAGGGGTTCTTTAACATGCACTGACATCGCAAAAACCTTTGATGACACATAACCGACTGAGGGCACCGATAGCCACTTCATTCTTTTGTTCTAGTGCTTGTCTCGAAATAGACAAACGTTATCTGTGACAAAGGCGCCTTAGCGTTTTAATCGAATATTTCTGTCCAAAAGGCGTTCGGCTCCTCCGATATGCAGCAGATGGTAATCGAATTAAAGAAGCCAACAGAAACCGAGGTTATTAAATCCATATACACACACATCCATAGGTATATTATTACGAGCCCCTAATTTCCCTCCCTGCGCCTGTGTACATTCAAGTAGCTCAAAGAGGGTCTCGGTTCTGGCAGTCGGGAAGCGGCTGCCCTCCCGGTTATATCACATTCCACATGGTACTTGGGGTATTACAGTACGTTCCGCGTCTGCCGCTAGGGTTCAAGGTGGCGCTGGTGAACACTCTCAAGGTTAGGCTACATGCAACATAAATACTCATGAACGTAGAAAGGTGTACACCCGCTGCCGTAAGTCAGTTGGCAGATTGTGGGTGATAAAATGGCGGAAAGGAATCAACCTTCGTTCATGTCCGACAGAACAAGCGCGGCCGATCGATTTCTACCATTAAATGGAAAGTAATAAGCTCCGTCTGAAAGGAGCGATTTTGCTTCTTCGTACTTACCTTCTCTGCTATCCGCTGTTTACGCTAACTGAAGCACTGAGAACGGCTCTTTTAGCGCTGTTACCCCGGCGACAAACTGCGCATTGATGAAAAAAGGCTAAATGTTTAAAAATGTGAAAAATCGCATACCGGCGTCTGGAGCAAGTCACGCGAGACATCGCAGTATAATCGTCCAACTAGGGAGCCATTGAAGCGCTCCTGCTTTCGTATTACACTTTATTGCAAAAATCATTATGGCTGAGCGAAGTGATATGCGGCAGGATGTGTATTATGTTTTGCCTCACCTTTTCGCTCTCCGAAAAAGGAGAGTCGAAATGAGGACAAGAAGAGAAATCTCACAGAGCGATAAAATTTCCCTATATTTGCTCTGCCGCCTCTTCGCCGAGCCGGGCGAGACCTCTAATATATAGGGAACCTCGGTGGTTCCGCTCCCCTTTTCATATATATCGGCGGCGGCATTTCCTTTCATTCGGACCGCTTTCTTCGCTTCGTGCCTGTCTGTGCGTGCGCGTGCGTGCTACAGCCCGCTCCTGAAGTGCGTCGGATTTAAAGGAAAAGAGAAGCGGGAGAAAAGGAAGACCCTATGAAGTCGGCCCGCTCCAATAAAGAGCACTAAAAAGGGGCCGGGGAACATTGAAAGAGCTTTTCCGTTCACCTGCCGCTCCATGGCCGCTTTTCCTCCTCCTCCTCCCTGATTTCCCTCTTTCCTGCTGTTCCCAATTCCCTTTCACCGCCTCGCCACATGCACTATGGCTTGCCGTTCCTGATTGCCTATACCGAAGGCGTTTTCGCTCGCTAAAGCTCTGCAGGGCAGGAGAAGCCCTTTTCCCCATTTATTATCTTTTCTTCTTTTCCGCTTTTTCCCTACCACCAATTCCCCAAAAAAAGAGTAGAAGAGGACCGAGCTGAGGAGGCCGGGAGGCCCGTACGCTGCTCCCAGGAACACCACTTGCGATTACAACACCCGAATTCACTGTACCCTAATTTTGGACGAAGCGGAACCTCGGCAGAGCCTTGAGGTCTTGCCTGTCGCGCCTTCACTTGCACGCACACCTCCCCCGCATTTCTCTCTTTCCTTTTTTGTAGTTTTTTTCCTTCCCTTCTTTCCTATTCGAATTTTGCGCTGCGCTGTCTTTTTTTCCCTCTTCTACTCCTGGCCTCTCGCCCGTGTCGACTTGGCAAGCTGGCGAAGCGGATATAGGTTGCGAAGCGTCGGGGGAAAGCGCCGACGGTGGGCCATACAGAAGGCGCTTGCGTAAAAGGGAGGCTATAGCTGTCGAACGCAGAGTTGTCGGAGGGGAGGGGGGGGGGATGAAAGGCGGAAGCGCAGAAGTAGTGTCGCGGGGGGGTACGAAGGGAGCTACGCAGTCGGCCGTGCTGCGCAGCGCGGGCCCAAGGAAGAAAGGGCTGCTGCGCGCGCCACTTGGAGCGCGGCTAATCTCATTAGCACCGCCGAGCCAAGAAAACAGACAGCCTAAATGCCGCTAAAAGGTCCTGTCGCTCGCCGTTTGCCTCCCTTTACGTGTACGCTGAAAGGACACTTCCCGCGCGCCAGCCTTTTTTTTCTGTACTTCCTTCCCCCGTCACTTCCTTTTTTTCCCTTTTCCCCCGGCATGCTTTCTCTGTGTTTATGCTCGCAGCAGCAGCAGCCGCGCACTTAGGGCACCTTCTCGGGAGCTGCGTTTTTCTTTCTTTCCTTCTCCTCCCGTCTTCTCCCTATCTTTTCCCGTCCATATCTGTCTATCTGACGTCACTTTCGTGCATCGGCTCGTCTCCCGACGCCCTTCACAGATGATCTTCGCCGCTTTCAATTTGCCTTCGCTGGCCCACGCATCGGCGTCCAGACGCACGTACGTACGCGCATGCGCACAGCGCACAGAGACGGGTAGAACCATGCGCACGCAATCTTTCTCCCTCTCCTACTTTTTCTCCCGTACTCCAGTTGCTCGCTCAACAGCGCACGCATACCATACAGACGGTGGACTCGGTTGATTCGTTCGCGTATGCCGGCCGATGTATTTATTCTTTTTTTTTTCTGCGTAGTATCGCGTCTTCGTATTTTTGTACGAGATCTGTGCTCGGTGGTGGAACGAGTTTGATTATCCTTTTCGCTGCCTAGCTAGCCAGCTGCCCCCGGGGCTCGCTTCTCGCGTTTGTGCGTGCCCGTGTGTCAGCGACGTCCTCGTCGTCCTAGCCACTCCACAATTTGCGAATAAGCGGATTCCGGATTCTTGCCTGCAGGGTACAGGCTGGCCGGGATCCCGCCGTCCAAGGAAAATGTGCTCAGAAGTAAAGCGTACGAAGGAAATATATGTAGAGAACTCACGAGGAACATGGAATGAACGATATATAATATTCAGCGCGGATGGAATATACCCAAAAAGTCTAAGAGAAGAAGGGATGGTGCATATATATATATATATATATATATATATATATATATATATATATATATATATATATATATATATGACGACATGAGTAAATTCAGTAGTCGAGCCAGCTTGTAAATGCTGATTTTATGCCTCCAGAGTTCTCAATGTTTTTATTTAAATACTTATTTTGAAAGCATATCTGCTGGTCCATCCAGCAGAAGCTCACGTCAGCACTGCAGTTGGGCGAAAGAATAAAACAAATCAAGAAAGCAGTGATGTAGATAACACTAAGCGCTTAATCTCATGGTCTTTATTTTGTGGCCTAACATATTGCTCGGGAAATATTAAGGGCTTTTCCTTCTTGCATATCTCAGCATAATTTTAACCCCGGTTTTAAGAAACCTTGACTTTCAAAGATAATTTTTGAAGAATTGGAAGTTTTATTTTCTTTTTATATGGGACTGATATAAATAATAAATATATCGATAGGTGAGAAAATTCAGGCGCCCTATCGGGCTCAAAGAAATTCATTTTGTTGATCTTACGCTTTCATGAGGTGGTTTTAAAGAGTCTGTGTCACAACGTGAAAAGAAAGTTAATGTCAGCATAGCAAGTGGTGTTTACACGAAGCAGATCAAGGAAACGTGATTAGGGTAGCACGAAGCCTCTCATATTCTGAACATCATAGCGAAGAGCGCCATAATAACCACAGAGGCAGGCTATAAGCCATGCCTGTGCTTGCGTGGTTCGGAATGTTTCTCAGATCTGTCAGAAAAAGCTTCATTTACAAAATCATGTACAGGCATGAAATTCTCGCAGCGGTTGAAAACTTTCAAGGGACACTGGGGATAAACTGAAGTTTGCCTGTATCGATATATAACTGAGTTCTCATGAAAAATGGGCTGCTCTTACTGAAAACTGAGCTTTTGTGCAACTAATGGAAGTCATAAAATTCAGTACAGCTATGGGCTGTTCTTATGCGAATTCTGATGACTTCAATATAATAGTGAAATGCGCATCTCTGATGCTCTACTGCGCCCCCTCTCGTGTGTGTGTGTGTGCGCGTGTGTGTGCGTGCGTCTCTGTGTGTGTGTGTGCGCGTGTGTGTGTGTGTGTGCGCGCGTGTGTGTGCGTGCATGTGCGTGTGTGTGCGTGCATGTGCGTGTGTGTACGCGCGTGCGTGCGTGTGTGCGTGCGTCTGTGTGTGTGTGCGCGCGCGTGTGTGTGTGTGTGTGTGTGTGCGCGTGTGTGAGTGTGCATGCGTACGTGTGCGCGCGCGCGCGCGCGCGCGCGTGTGTGTGTGTGTGTGTGTGTGTGTGTGTGTGTGTGTGTGTGTGTGTGTGTGTGTGTGTGTGTGTGTGTGTGTGTGTGGAAGCGCTTCATTTGGGTGAAGATTTGTTTCGAGTCCACTTTTCGGAAGAATATCTTTCACCCGTAAAGTAATCTTACACCGTGAATTTTGATTAATCAAGAACACAAATGTAAAAATGGAAACATCGTTCCCCTCAATTCGTCGTCTGCTGACTTCCTTCACGCACACATATACATTGTAAAAGCAGACGGTCTGCGGGGACAGGTGGCCGCAGCTGGCGCATGACAGCGTTAATTAAGAAAGATAAGATCCTAGTTTACGTAGTTGGATTAATGATGGGGATGTTCTTGTTGTTCATGATAATGATTGTGAAAGCAGCGGTGTCAAGTTCTCGTCTCAAACTAAGACCTTCGAAAGGAGCGGGGGGGAGCGATGGTCGTCAGGTTACGTTGTTGCTATGATCACTCTTCTGAAGCCACGGGCAGCATTCAGGAAGCCAACGGAGACGCGCCAGTGATGAGATGGGGAGTGAAGAAGAGGAGCGTGCGCAGCTCATTAAGCGGAACCGTTCGTTATATGCTGTCGTCACTGTAGCCCGCCGCAGCCGAGGCTCGGGTTTCACAATCCCTCAGCTACTGCTGCCGCCGTCGTTCGAGGGGCTTCACCGATAAGTGGCTTCAGCAGGAGCAGTATATGCTGCTGTGGCGACTCGCAAAAAAAAATTATTACGAAGCATAAATGAATGGAGAGTAGGAAATGAGAGCCGTAAATTGCCGTAGCCTTCCAGCGCTTTGGTAGTCTTGCTTTAGATTGTTCTGCGGCTCTAAATAAATAAAAAACAAAGGAATGATAAAGAAGGTAGGCTTTATATATGGGCTTACACGTCCGATAGATCTACGCGGAGGAGTGAAATCAGAAATCATTGGTCACGGTTATTCCACTTTATTTTGTTCCAAAATAGACAACGACATAGACATTTAAAACTTCATCAGAAACTTAGGTGTTACTGAGCTGATATTTTCAAGAAAAGAGGCACTGGCTTAATTTTCACCATATCGGTTTAAGGTTTTCAAGGAATTTGCATGCGGTGCTCGGAATTCAACGTCTCGATGCTGACTCGGCGTGGTGTATGAGGGACGCCGTAGGGAAGCGCTCCGGATTGAATTAGTACACCTAGTGTTCTTTATCGTCCCCTGACATCGCTCAGCACACAGGCGTTTTCACATTTTCACCTCCACTTCTAAATGCGGCCATCGCGTTCGGGACCCGGTCCTGCGCCGTTGGGTTCAACCGCCGAAGGCCAAAACCACATCGAGGTGATCCTGTCAATGCAAGTTTCGAAGAAATCGAATTCTTTGTCGCTTACGGAAACACGCAATGCGTGGTACTGGACAGATTTCCTCTCAGTATACATACGCCAATACGGAAGCTTCACTTCCTCTCTAGTCGGACTGGAACAAAAGTAATCAAGCACGACATTACAACGCACGTGTTGTCCGCACTGCGCACACGTATCCCCTGCTTTCCTTGTCACTACGAGAGCCTGGACGCATCCTTGTACACCGCACAACTAAAGCATGCGGCAAACAGAGCTCACACTTCGCCTCCACTCCTGCTAATTGTTGCGAAAGCAACACTGCGCGAGTCGCCGAGCCAATTCGCGGAGCTGACGAAAGGCCATACTGCGCATGCGCGAGGAGCAGTGACGTCACACGGCGCACAGCTGGCGCTCCGTCGCTGCGCGGGTGACTCAAAGGTGCCGCCGCCGCGCTCGCCAGTTGCGCATGCGCAGTAGCGGCGCATAGCTAGCGTGTCGGGGCCGCCGCCGCTGCCGCTTGCTCTCCATCGCCTCTCTCTTTCTCTCCTCGTTGCTTTCGAAATCCTCCAGGTTTAACCAGAGCTAAACCACTGCTAATTTTTTGACGCAGCTTCGGTCCATGGGGCGGATACGCGTCATTTGCGGCTTAGAAGTTTGAGGTGCTGTGCCGACCTCCGGTCCTCGCCGCTGTTTCCCCTCAACACGCACCTAAGCGACTGGGCGCGCATCTTCCGAGCTTCGCCACGGCGACGCATGCTTCCGCCCCCATGATAAACAAGCTACTTTATTTTCGGCTAGGACGCATCGAGAGCGAACAAAGAGCCGAACGGGAGAACCCCGAAGAAGAAGCTGGCTGGCGGACGGGCCTTCATAAATCTGGGGTTATCCATATTAGCCGAGAACAAGCTGGCTCGCGCTGCCATAAGCAGCGCGGAGGGACCCGGCGCTCGCCCCGCTAATCAACGGCAGCGCGAGTATATAAATTTGGCGAAGAGCTCAGCGTGTGCGTGCACGTGTTTGTATGTGCGTCTAAGAAGCAGCGTTGCTCGTTTTCTGCCTGTTCGTTTCCCTGCGCCTGCAGGCTCTCCTCGTGCTCCGCTGCGTCTGCTCCTTGGCTGACTGCCGGTAAATTACCGGCTGTCTGGAAAGAAGCACGTTGCTGGCGCGAACAGCGTGAGAGTCAGTCCATGCAGCTCCCGCGGCACGCTTCTGCAGCCGCTTAAATGGAAGCCATTGTTTATTTTTTTCTGCTGCGTCCGCAAGTCTCTCCTCTCTCTTCCGTCGCCCCGAATCTCGCTTTCCCCTTCCCCCAGATGCCCCGCCCCTCACTCTCACCCGAGAAGTTTGCGCGCATACGAGCTTAGTTTTGAGGTAATGTGGTGCGAATTGGCGTCGAACTTGCTCGTTCGGGCACATGGTGCAAGACCCTTACTCTCGAGGGTTCGTTCAGTCAAGTCAGGTCGAGCCATTTTGCCCTTTCATATATAGCAGGCTGGCTCTCTAAGCTAAGCCACTTTGGATGTATGTGTGTTTTTTTTTTCATTTTTGATAGGCGTAGTACTCGGTTAGCACCAATACTTCCTCGTTTTTTTTTTCTTTACTTATTCTCATTTTCTCGATAAGTTATGGAATCCTATTAGGCGAAAAGAGCGGATCGGCGACTGTGAGCGTGTAATTAAGCAATGCAGACGGTACATGGATGCCCTAACTTAGTGATGATGGTAAGGCAGTTTATTTTCCCTCTTTTCAAGCCTCTATAGATCTCCGCTGTTCGAGCATTTATTGTTCAGAAATACCATTAGGTCCTGACTGCGCACTTCAAAAACAAAAAAATTGAACAAAACACATCGTTCCCAGCGTCTAACGGAAGCGTCGCATCTACGGTACAAGCATTCCGCTTCTCAATGCCTACGGAAAAGCGAGCAGACGAAAGCAAGCCTCCGCTTCGCTCCTGCTTCAAGCCTTTGCGACCCCGCTCACTCGAACGGGAAAAGCGCGCCTAATGGTGTTTACGACCGTTGTCCGCCCCGGAGTCTTCTCCTCCTCTCCCCCTCCCCCCCTCACTGATGCTTATGTGCGCAAATTCTCCATTCAGCCCCCCCCCCCCCCCCCCCCCATTCCTTCTCCCCCCGTCCACCCTATACGGCCGGGAACCATATTAAAACCATTCTAAATTCTGGCTGCACTGTACGCTTCCGTTTCTTTCGGCCTTCGGTCATTGCGTTCCTAGGCGGCGGGCGCGTGGGTGCTCATATGGCTGAAGCATTGTGTATGGGCGCATGCGAAATGTTCGTCCTCACCCCCCCCCCCCCCCTCGCCCCTCCTGCCCTCTTGGAGTTTATATTCCCACTTTATATTTGCCTGTCTTTCCCCTTGGATGCACCTTCTTACGCGTTTTTATGCCCATTCACCGGCCCTGCCGGAATCGCAAATAATGTTAAGGGATGACATTCAAATAAGCAGTAAAGAGATAAATGCGCACAGAGGGAAATAAGGTGGCAGAGGCTATTGGTCGGTGAACGGGCGCCGGAAATGGGCCATCGTAAATTCAGCGAGCAGTGAACGAATGAGAGAAAGAAAAAAAATAAAGAAGAAAATAACCTCAACAAGGGAAGAAATGCGTAGAGAGATATGAAAAAAACAACAAAAACAAATGAGTTGTGAAGAGAACAAGGAGGACGCGTGGGGCGGAGGGGGGGGGGGGAGAGAGAGAAATCAACTAGAAGATGACAGCAAAATGAAGGGGAAAGGGAAAGCAAGCTCGTGTCCTGCGACGGAGCTAGGAACGGCTGCGCCCCGAGTACTTCTGAATGCACTCCATGTAGTGTTCGTATTTATTATTTCACTTATTTTTTTCGGGGAGTCCTCGCCGGTACTTGGAGCGATGAAAATTCCGACGCGACGTGGTCGTAGGACTACGGAAAGCGCAGCGAAGCCCAACGGACGACTGGAGAGGGGAGCGGTTCCATGCAGTGGCGGGTGAAACTACGGCATGCCGTAAGGGAGGGTGGGACGCATTGTCCAATGGGGGCACCGCAGTGAACGATGCGAGGGAAAGAGCGGCAAAAAAAATAGTAGGAGATCATAAGATCGCTACTTACGTTACTCCCCCGTCGAGCTTCCTCCACGTTTTTCGCCTCTTTCTCTCATTCCATTTTTTTTCTTTTATTTATGTGTTCCTATTAATTTTTTGCGCACACGCAGATTCCCTTTTAATGGTTTCATTTGCTTTACGTCTCCCTCGTTGTGTACCAAAGTTTCCGTTTAAATAAATAAACAGGATATACGCTTTGTACTGATGTTTTTGCCGCCTAGCTTTTGTGTTATGTAAGAAAGCCAGCTTGGACGTGATTGTAATTAGAGATTTTTTTCACTGCGCTGGATGAAGGGAAGTGGGCGGGAAAAATGTATTATATAACCGTGCAGCCAAAGATTGCTTCCCTTCAATAACTACTAAATTTGTTTTGCTTTACTTCGCTTCATTCTGTCATATCCTGCGGAGAGTGTAGAAAAATAATTTTCCTGCTATATATGCGTTGTATCTGACGGAAGGTCATGCGTAGCTACAGCGTTGTTCGAGGAGGTAGCGTCTATGGGCCACGACCGCCGTACGAACAAAGGGTAGAAGCGTTATCACGTGTACAGAGTCGTGACTATAGTTCGAAAGAATAAACTTCTGAAATCTCTGAAATATGAAATCCTTTCCTCGAGGTACCTTATGTCAGTCCCTGAGTCAACATCGTTTTCCTTATCAAATTACACCCGACTGTTCCAAATTTCTCTACTCACTTCCAAAATTACGTATTCAGTCTCAAAGTAGAATTTTATATTTTAAAAGACAAACACATAAAGTAATTATTTATTTTAGTCTTCACACTGATGAATACTTCATAGGGACGTTTATCTGACAAAAGAAGTCCTTATCTTATATACACCCGGCAACACGCACACTTTTTGTGACTGCATTCGTCCGCACGCGTACCTCCGAATTCCCGAAGAAAATTTTCATTTTTTCTTTTTCTTACCTCAAGCCATTTCTGATGTCGGCAATGTCTTTCAGGATATTCTCTTTTTTTGTTTTTGTTATTCTCCATTTCCGTGGCCCTGATTCTGAACCGGGCAACTTGACATTTCGGCGGCTGTTAACAGATATTTGATCTTTCCACCGACCGTCACTTTCATTTGCTTCCGTTAAAGCAAAAACCCGAATGGAAGAAAGCAGTCTTATGGGGATATCATTTATTTTGGACTGACTTTGACACGCTCAGAGAAAAAAAAATGGTTGAGCTTAAAAAATTTTATCCGTGGGTCTTTCTAGAAGCCCACCTTTGGAGCGAACGCCGGTGATAAGAAAGTTGATATTCGCTCGCCTGAAATGTCAGGCTCGTTCAAGTCGGAAATCGAATGCCAAGTTCTTGGCGGCTCGCTCCTTTTCGCTCAGCAGGGAGGCTATTTTAATGCTCGGCAACTTATCGAAAGAGTTAAAGGAAAACTAAAAGTAATGACAGGAGATATAGAAAGTGCAGAATTAATTTCCGTTCTGTGACGCGCAGTGTGTTATCATATTTCCTCATCCCCGCAATGTCGATCAAATCGACGGCGTTCAGCACATACAACACGTGCTGACGCGGCGACGAGTAGGCGTCTCATTTTTCCTTGAGCACATATTATAGTTGCCTAAATTTTTTTTGTGATTTATTTACCTTTCATTTTTTCCTTAATTCTCTGGTCTGATCTTCACAGCACGCTGCTTGACTTTCTATCTCGAAAATGTCCATCATGATTGATTGATTGATTGATTGATTGATTGATTGATTGATTGATTGATTGATTGATTGATTGATTGATTCGCACTTTCGTTAAATTACTGACGATCGCTGCAGGTTTGCAACGTGGCTGTGGGTGGTGGTGGTGGTGGTGGTGGTGAAAAACTTTTATTCAGAGAGAGCTTGAGGGTTAAAAAATCCTGCTGCATGGTCGGTGTCCTTAGTCCGGGACACCGCACGACGAGGCCCCGTCTCGCGCCCGCTTGACCAGAGCCCTTTGGGACTCCAGCGTGGAGCAGTTGAGGAGGGCAGTCTCCCATGCCTCTCGGGTGGGGGTGGGGAGGGGGGAAGGTGAGGATTCTGAGTACATGCCCACACCATGTGAAAGATATCGCAGATCTCTCCACAGTGCGGGCAGCGCCCATCTGTGTTCGGATCGAAGTGTTTTGCTATTGCAGGACAGAGAAGGGTTCCTGTCTGCAGGCGCCGCAGAGTTCGCTCCTCCGCCTTACTCAGCCCCTTGGCAGGTGCCGGGTAGAGACGGTGGCTGTCACAATAATGAATTAGGATTTCGCGGAACCGCAGAAGCGGTTTTTGAGCTTCTGAGCCAGGAGAGCTAGGATGAGGAGCCCGGTGTGTGAGCGCTCGGGCGGCCGCATCAGCGGCCTCATTGCCTCGTAAACCAGGAGCCCAGATCACTTTTGTGCGAGTTGGATCGGCGAGAGCGCGTCTTAGAATTTGCGAGGCAAGAGGTGATATTTCACCTGCAAGATAATGTTCACAGGCCCGGCTTGAGTCTGTGATAACCGTTTTCGATTTTGGATCGGCGGCAGCGAGAGCTATTGCGACTTCCTCCGCTCGTGTTGAATTTGGGGCCCGAAAAGATAGCCCATCGACATTCATTCCCCGGTGGACTACGGCAGCCGTGAAGAATCCCGCGGGCGACGGCCCTGTGATGTCCACGTAGTAGACGCCCTCTTTATATCCATATTGCCTCTCAAGCGTGCGAACCCGCGAGACCTCGTTGCAAATCTCGCTTGGTGAGAAGTGTTACAAGCCGCATTAGTGTGCCGTTTCTTTCAGATCCCGTTCCAGTCGCAGTTGCTGTTTTTGTTGGAGCACTGCAACTTGTCGATGCGACAGCTAAGATCTTGCATGCATGATTCAGCGCTGAATAGCGTGAAACTAAGTTATGGCATATATTTTTCTAGCGCGAAACGCAGTTTCGCTGTCTCCGGACGTCAGGAAAAGGCTCGACCTCAACAAGAATGCCTCAAACTGCATAAATTACTCGTCTCGGTTAGCTATTCCTGTCCATTTCGCTTCGTACCCAGCAAATCCTTGCAAGCTCCCGTCTTGAAATATATTCTATCTTTCATGCACATAATGCATTAGTCAGGACAGCCTATCTAACCGTATGCGGTCCTCAACTCCCGTTCGCCGTTCGTAATGCGTTTTTCCGTGGCCAGTGTCCGATTCCTTAGCTTGAACTATACGGCGTACAGATATGGGTTGAAATTGCCGTGAACGATCGAGATTGGAGCCAAAATTATGAAACAATGAACAGCGGTACATTCGAGTGCTAGCCAGGTTATTGACGTTCCCGTCCTCGATGAATCTACATTCCGCTGATTTCCTTATACGCCGTATGCGGAAGTTAAATCCATACGTATTTCTCTATTTTCATTACCGAGTACCGTGCCGACATCCTTTTCTCCGTACTCCATATCGTCCGATCCTTCAGTCTGTTGTGTCACAGCGGAACAAAAAAACTTTATCTCGTGTCTGCGCTTTCTGTGCGCTCGCCTCGCTAAGCTCAGCAACGACAAAGGAAAAAAGGATATGGTTCTTTCCCTCATTTCACAAAAAAGAAACCTTTCCGGATAAGAAACGAACTCCCTCGAATCGTCCGGGTCTGAACCGTTCATCACTGTGCCAACATTGTTTTCAATTCTTCTTCTCTTCCTTCCAGTCGATTAAATTTTTTTCTTTTCTTATTATTTATCGGTCCCTTTTACTCCTGCGGTCCGAGCGTTGGGTGATGAGTTTTAGGGCTAGCGATTATACTCTCGGCGTCTTCCAATTCACTGCTCACCACCCTCCTTCCAACCCTCTTTTGTCGAGGTAGTCGGTGGACATTAAGGCCCGAGACGGTTTCGTTTTCAAAGGAACTCCCAACTTTTCTTTGGAGCGAGTGCTTTGTAGGCTTACTCCCTTCGACGGTTACTTTCTGATCCCGGAAAGTTCCTCGCCTCTATTTTCTTTTTTTTTCGAGTCTTCTCGTCTGTGACGTCTCGGACCTCGCCTTGACATTTTCTCTGCTCGGTTAAACCTGGAACGACCTCCACGCTGGATACCGTATTTGCCGTTTCCTTCTCAGGATAGTCGGCGTTCTTGAACCTGTGCAACGTGTGTTGGCTTCTATGTTTGCTTCATTCAGTTTGCTTCTCAATTTGAGAGTCCCTCAGTTATTTTTTATATATCTTTTTATTCTCCCGAGATGCACTAGCGTAGCTCGAGCTGGGGTACACCGATGCGCTTCCGGTGCACTTCACCAGGGCACCGATTCACTTCAGATTCACTTTACCATTGCACCGAGGCACTTCCCGTGCACTTCCCCATTGCATCGATGCACTTTCGGTGCACTCCCCCTTTGCGGATGCACTTCCGGTGCACTTCCCCATTGCACTGATTCACTTCAGATTCACTTCACCATTGCACCGATGCACTTCCGGTGCACGTCCCCATTGCACCGATTCACTTCAGATTCACTTCACCATTGCACCGATGCACTTCCGGTGCACGTCCCCATTGCACTGATGCACTTCAGATTCACTTCCCCATTGCACCGATGCTTTTTTGGTGCACTTCCCCATTGCACTGATGCACTTCAGATTCACTACCCCATTGCACCGATGCACTTCAGATTCACTTCCCCATTGCACCGATGCACTTCCGGTGCACTTCTCCATTGCAGCGATGCAATTCCTGTGCACTTCCCCATTGCACTGATGAACTTCCTGTGCACTTCCTCATTGCATTGATGTACTTCCCATTGCAGCGATGAACTTCCTATGCACTTCCCCATAGCACCGATGAGCTTCCTATGCACTTCTCCATTGCATTGATGTACTTCCGGTGCACTTCCCCATTGTACTGATGCACACGAAGTCTGATCTCGACGCTTATTAAATAGAAGTTTGAATGTTACCCCTGTATATTTGATCCTGCTTCAAGGAAATCGAGATCATTCGTTCCAAGTGTCGTTCATCAAACCAGTGGCTGCTGTGCAGGCAACATTTTCCTGTACCAAAACGTCGCAAATTCATAGCTGCCGCAAACCCGGCAATGCGTAATCATAATGCGGTGATATCCCCGTGTGAAATGCGATGGTGTTGGCACAAGCGCCTTGTGCTCGAGCTCAGTCTTTTAGCTCTCAGAAAGCTATAATTGCATACTTTGTTTTCGTTTAGAAATGCTTTACATCTCTCCCACAAAGCAGACACATTTAATCTTGCTTTTGAAGCTTGATAGCCTTAATGTCGCTTATTCGCAATAAAACACACTTCAACAGCATACTTCGCACGCGACCTGCTCGGAAGAACGACGGAAAGGGACCACGCTAAAGAAAAACATGCGTTCTGAAATTAAAGCTGCGGCTAAATTCTTTGCTGGCAGCGATCGATTCCGAAGTATTCCCCTAGTTTCGGGACACATAACCAAAGTGACTTTCCTAATCAGACAATAACTGAGCAGACGGTACCAAAAAAAATCGTCAGTAATTCAGGAATATTCCTTTCTTTCTTTCTCTCTTTCCTTCTTTCTTTCTTTCTTTCTTTCTTTTCTCTTTCTTCCTTTTTTCTTGCTCTCTTTCTTTTTTCTTTCTTTCTTCCTTTCTTTCCTACTTTCTTTCTCTTCCTTTCAGGCGGTAGAGTGTATGCAAAGTGCTTAGACCCATTGCCAAGGGCTAGTAACAGGTCCAATTAGAAACAATAAAAGTTGAAGTCTCAAGCTATGGAGAAATTCGTGGGGCACTGCTTGTCTCCTAAATGGAACGCGACTGCAACTACGCTCGTAACAGCGGCAACAGTGCCCCAGATACCAGACGCGCGTTGACTGAAGGTGGGATCGTCTTTCCCTGTCGCACGCATCGCCCATCTGTCAACGTGGGCCCACGCTGGTAGCACGCGTCTCGCAAAGCGGGCGACGCAGGGGGGTAAGGAAGGGGGGGTCTCTACAAGCTACTCCATCTTTGTGTTTGCCTTTGGCCCCCCCCCTCCCCCTGCAGACATTTCTCACTCCACCTACGACCATATGTAAACACGTCGGCAGGGTGACGACACCCGCCGCAGCCCCAGACAGCGCGGTGACAACGGCTTCAGTGTAGCACAACGGCGCCGAAGCCGCCACACGACACAGCGGAGGAGGGCGTGCACTGGGGAAACACCGTCCAGCATAAGTAAGAAAAGAGGCAAGGTCGAGGGAGATGTGAGGAGAGTGAGGGATGGCTGTTAGCACTTTGCCTATTGAAGCACGGTAGGCGAGGGAAAGGGCGGGGGGGGGTGACCTGCAAAAGGTCAAGATGGTAGCTGCGGAGGACGAGACGGCTTCCCCAAAGAGCTGGCCCCCAACGGCGACGTCGAAGAGCGCGGCGGGTAGTGTCTCGGTGGATGTAGTGTGTGTGCGTGTGTGAGAGGAAAGGAAAGAGAAAGGGGAAGGGTGGGGGGGGGGGGTCTCGCGTTGACAAGTGGTAGCGGCGGCAGCAAGCTGTAGCAACGAAACGCTCGCGCTTACGGTCAAGCGCGCGTGCGGCTCAGAGCCTTTCGCACCCCGGCAGCCGGCTCGAGATATACAACCTGGCGAGTACCACCCGCTGTTCCGGGCACGGCAATATTTGACAGGTCGCCCGCTGCTGTTTTCTGCCGCTGAACCTTCTCGTCCTCTTCTTCCGTCCACTCCCTTTCGCCCGCTTCATCCTTTCCGTTGTGCTGTGCTAGTCTCTACTACCCCCCCCCCCTCCCCCCCCCAGTCGGCTTTACACCTTTGATTGTTCTTGCTACATCTTTCACTTTCTCTTTTTTTGTTATTGCCCGCTTTTACCTTTCGGCCCGGTATTGCCCTGCCACTTTTCATCTTTCTGACCGTGCGGTGTATTGCCGACGACGACAACGCAATCCAGGCAATTTTTGCTTCTTCGGCAGTTGCTGTCGTTCACCCCTGCACCCTTTCCCCTCCCCCCACTTTCCAGCTTAGCGCCACGCATTCGTCTCGCTTGCGCCCCTCCCCTGCCCAGCCGTTCGCGACGTTTTCTGCCCCCTTGCTTGGCTTGGCTTGACTTGGCTTGTGCCGGCGTCACCGCGCCTGTCCCGGCACCGTTACGTCGACCTCACCTTTGTTGTTGTTGGTGTTGCCTTTCGATCGTCCATTTCGCGCGATGCCAGGGATGCCTTTCTATATGGTTTCCTGGCTTTTCTCTTTACCCTCTCTCTCTGTGTTCACGTTCATTTCCCTTCCCTCTTTCTTTCTCCCTTCATAGCGGTTCTGTCTGTGTTTTCCTTCCATCTGTTGCGTCGAGGCAGACGACAGCGAACGCTGCGTCTCCAACGCCGCCTGCTGAGAATGCCATTTTGTTGTCTTCCTTCCTCCGTTCCCGCAAGAACAGCACGAGGTATAGCGCGGTCGCGGCGGCGTTTTTGTTTTCTCGACACCCGGGGCCTCCTTCTCTGTCGTCCGCCATCGTGCGCGCGATTTGGCTCTGGCGTGGCGGGGCCAACCTGTTACTTTCCTGGCCGACAGGCAGCTCGGCTTTGTCTGTTGCTGCTTCTGCTGTTGCTCTTACCGCGATTTGCTGCTATTGCCGTCGCCTGCTATACCTTTCGGACCCTGTGCACTGCCGCCATCCCTTCATTTTCCGCTCGGCTGCGGAAATTGATTTCTGCGCGGCCTGACATCTCCGACTGCCTTCGTTTTTTGTGTGTGTTATGTGTGTGTGTGTCTGTGGGGTTGTTCGCTACGAGTTTGTTTCTGTTCCCTTCATTTTTTTTTCACCCATCCTGCGATTTCGGACTTTCTTTCTTTCCCTTTCTCGCCGCGTAGTAGCAATATTCTTTTCTCTTCCCCGTTTATAACTCGGCACGCCACGCTTTATTTCGTGACTCTGGGCAGAACGCTGCGTTTGGCGCGAAGTCGCCGGCGCCATATATGTTACGAGCGTGGTACACGTGTTTTCGCTTTTTCTCCTTTCCGGACTGGTAACCACTGGGTTCAATATGCGGCTGACTTCTACCTTACCTCGGTCACTCTCACTGCTATTTCGGTGCGCTGTAACTTTTGCGTGCCTTTTATTCCCTTTTTTGGGGGGGGCTGTTTTTAGCGTCCCAACATTTTGTCTTTGGGGGTTTGTCAATTTCTCCTGGTGCACTCTCTTCTCCTGCACTCTTCTTAGTCTGTGCGTGCGTGCATGCGTGCGTGCGTGTGTGTGCGTGCGTGTGTGGGTGCTTGCACACTTGTAAATGTAACCAGGCTAAGTGTATTTATTTATTTATTTATTTGATACCTCAAAGGCCCCCGGTATGGGGCATTACATGAGGGATGGGCATGGCAGTTAAACAACAATGGTCTTGACAGCGCTCTTGAAATGGATGGCGTTGATGTGATGCACGGCGTCCTGTGGTAGATCATTCCAGTCCCGGGATGACGTGACGAAAAAAGATAGAGAATGAGCGGTAGTTCTTGCGGTGGGGGCGTAGACGGCCTTATGGTGATGAATACGGCTTGTGAGGCGATAAGTAGATGATATGACTGATTCTCCTAAAGACAAATAATAAAACATGAAAGAGGCACAATCGAGAAATTTTTTCAGCCAAATAACAGGGACTTAAAAGTCATCTACATACGACCTTCCTTTTAAGTTCTAACTAGGCTCGTAATTAATGGTCACAACGTCCTCTTCACCAAGAAATCGAAAACTTGTGCGTTCTTTTTTTTTTTTATCCTCCTGATCTGTCAAGTTCGGGAGTCAAGAAGACGAGATAAGCGAACTGCATTTGCTGTCGAAGTGACGTCTATTCTTGCTATCCGATTCATTTGCAACGCTGGAGAGCTTGAAGTTTTTGGTACATTCTTCCACGAATAGGGGAGGTACTCAGGAGCATAGACACTGACACTCCCCCCCCCCCCCCCCCCCCCCTTCCCAACCTCCTTGAATTGAGAAGCAAAAGCGTAATACGGAGGGCAAATATACTACATAGCAAAGAATTTCCGCCACCGTCCCAAGAGATCAGAGCGTTGCCTCCCATCTCGAAAACAGCTTAACGTATCCAACAGCGCCTGGTGGGTATGCCAGGGGTGTCCCGAGTTCCAGCAGGTTCGGAATATGGCTGGCGCCATGGGAGACGAGGGTAGCGCGAATTCGCAGCATGGAGCTGCCGCTGTGTCGGGGCCTTGTAATTACCGTCGGTTCTCTTTTTAGCCGAACTCACTTGCACCCTTGTTGAAAGTGATGGGGGGGGGGGGGGGGGGGGGGGGGACCGACCGGCTCCCAAGTGTGGCGAACACGAAGGTACTGTTGATCCCTCGCTTGTCTTCGTTTTCTGGTGCCTCTGTGAGGGGCTGTTGTTTATACTTGCTCACTTTTTTTTTCTGCATAAGCGCATGGCCGCGCCTTTTGCTTGCTGCTCCTCGGGCATCTTTGCAGATGGCCAGATTTTCTTTCCACTAGTACAGCTTTGCACGTCTGCTGTGTGATTCGGGATCACTGGCAGTGGCATCCAAATACAACGTCAGCAATGCATGCTCATATGTCAACGTTCTAAAGCAAGCGAAGAGCTGATTTTCGAGACAGGGAATAAGTTCTCGTAAGACCCAGCGCATTAGCCCGAGCCGGAGGTGTCGTGCTGAAAATATAGCTTTTAACCAGGCTGCCCCAGATCTATTCTTATAGACCGCAATATATTGCTGCTATGTCAAGGTTTTGATTGAGGCTTAACGTGGTGCTGAAAATTGGCCATGTCGAACAGCAGTGTGGCGGCCTTACGGCTTGTTGCCCCCTCCGCTCCCAAGTTCGGTTGGATTACAGTAATGCGGAATGAGTACGAGCAGTATTTGTTCATTCAGCACATTCGCTGTTTTGACCGTGAGCAGAGATCACAACAGACAGCAGAGCTTCGGGCCGCGCGCGAACATCTATGAAGCCAACGGTAGTTGAGTTGAGATGCTGTAAGCTATACAGGTGGGGTTAGCCTTGCGGTTTCTGCCGGCAATTTCTCCACCGTAGCGACACCTACAATCACTAAATCACATAATACGGCACCGAAGTCACAAACACAAATAATAGTCACTCCTGCTGTCACCATGGGGAGACTAGGTGTGTTTCCAGTAAGTACTTGAAATTAAGCCGTGGAGCCTCCTTTCAACAGAATTGGTATACCACCCAAGCCGCCCAAGAGACGCAAGCATGGGAACACACGCTTCCCAGCGTAGAACCCTGCTAGAATTAATCGTTGAAATCAGCATATTATCATTTAATTTATGCAAAAAGGGCGAAATTGCCCAATAATAAAAAGAAGTAAAGGCAGGGATGACAAGAAAGTTTGTATCTTTTTTTCTTCAGAAAAAAGGAGGCAAAAGGCCTCGGTTCAAGTACATTTCAGTGTCTTCATGAGCTAAATATTTTAGACAGCGTTACTTTCAGTTGGCGCCGCAGTGAATCAGTCATGCGTTTCTAGCCCAACTAATTGTTTGGAATGAGTTATATCACCGTGTGAAAGCAGAGGAGGACAGTTTTTATGATTATTTTGTTTTACTAATAATGGCGCTATAATTTTTGGTATTAATAACCTGTTCATCATTCTTGTAGCTGTATATACGTCATGTATTGATGACGCTGTAACAGCTAGCGGCCCACGGCTCCTGTAGTTCTACAACGCACTTCGTGTAGTTGAGGCTCGTTTTACGTATAGCCAGAAATTCCTTTTTTGGAAGACACCGTGAAGACCTTGAGAAAAATAATAATGAGACTGGTAATAATTACATATGATTTCCCTTCTTTCTGCAGCGAAGAGATAACGCACCGACAGCTATAGCTGTCGCGATACAGCCAAACGCGAAAGCTGTCATGGCGCAGATTTACCTCCGTCACGTGACCTCCTCGGTCCACCTGGTACTTCCTGCTGGCTAACTGGGGAGTTTTCCGTGACGGCATACTACGACAAAGCCGTCGCCGTTTACTGCAGAGCATAGGTGGAATCAGCGAAACAGACACAGGACATGAACAAGGAGGTACAGTCGGGGACAAAAGTCTCCGGACCACGTGTTCCTCAAACGAAGCTTATAGCTTTACTATCAGACAGCGGCTGGAGACCGCACTTGTGGAGATGAAAGAAGAAAAATTTAACTTTTACCTCCACAAGTGTGGTCTCCAGCCGCCGACTATAAATAGCAGAGCTATCGGCTTCGTTAGAGGAACACGTGGTCCGGAGACTTTTGTCCCCGACTGTATACACACACAACACCGAAACAGACGCAGGACAAGAACAAGGAGGCCTCCTTGTTCTTGTCCTGCGTCTGTTTCGCTGGTTCCACCTTTGCGCGTTATGAACCAACGAGCTCAGCAATTTACTCCACTGCAAAGCAAGTCCCGCATATATAGCTATCGCTGCGAAAAGGAAACAAAAAATAGGTCGTATCATTCGCGCGTGATATGACATGCCGGCGTTTACTTCCCTGAGGTCGTTAGTTTTCTCCGAGCTCCTTTCCTTTCTCGTTGCGTGAGAGATCGCGGGACTCCCGTGTGGCAGCCGCAGGAAGAGTGAACAAACAGATTTCGCTTCGCCTCCAACTCTCGCGCCTGGGGAGAGCTTCTCCGGACTCCGCGACTCTGCGGGGAGCAATTCAAAAGCGAGAAAAAAAAGTAAAAAAGAAAAAAGCAAAGCATTATAAATAAACTCGGTGGGATGTACTCCAACGGCGCACAAACAAACAAACAAACAGACGCTCTGGTGCGCGCAGTACAACCGCACTCAAGTAGAGCTTTGCCACCTGTTGAGTTCCTCACAGTGAGGGGCCCTATGCGAGAGGAACGTCTGCATAACGGATGAAGTCAGACGAGGACGGTAGAGGAGGTGAAGTCGGAGAGAGAAGAGAATGGAGCGGGTGAAAGGAGGAAAGCCTTTCTCGCTCTGAGCGTCGAGGCTTCTGCGGCAGCGCAGGAGGAGGACCCCCCGGGAGCCGCCGACACCAAAACCACGAACCATCCACGCGTACTCGTGCTGCTGAAGCGAAAGGCTGTGCGCTGCTTCGGCCATGCGTGCCGTTTGCTTCGAAACCTTGCTGCAGCAAGCGGTGATGAAGAAAGAGCGATGTACATCCCTGAACGACGCGAAGATTTGAGAACTGAACAAGAACTACTATCGCTTCTTACCTGGGAACAAAGCCTTCCTACCAGCCGATGTCAAGGTCACATTTTGTGACCTTGGAATCTTCGTATCGTTGGCGGCTACAGTTCGATACTCCGTACGATTCGGAAAAACGCCTCTGTCATTTTTTAACGCTGGGAGACTTTTAAAGACAGAAAGCATTGCCTATGCGATGTCCTTTGTTAGAACTTGCCCACCGTCCCTTTTTCATAGCGTCGGACGAGCGTAACGTCGCGGATACCGTCAGTGTTTCTGTTCACCCTGTTGAGACTGCATACTTTCAGGAGCAGAGCTGTCTGCAGCTCTAACAAAAAATATGTCTTAGTTCAGACATGGCAGTTGCGCGAAACACACACACACACACGAAAATCAGTTGTAAGTTTGCGCTCGTCCCGTAGCCTGTCGTGTGTGTGTGTGTTTCGCGCAACTGCCATGTCTGAAGTATTGAACCAACTAGCCCCACAACACGTTCTACTTAATATGTCTTAGCGTTGTACAAATGGTTCGGAGGCCGGAGTAGCAACTGTGGATGAACGAAGATTCGTAAGAAATTATGGAGAGTTCCATGAACATTGTGCTGGCGCTCACTTGTTTCACCCGTTCGCATGTGATCATTAAGTTGACGTCTCTGGCTGTTGCACAGACCCCGCCTCGGCTCCGCATGTAGCTTCAACAGGTATGATCTCGCTATAGGGCTCTTTTTGCGTTGGGGAGCAGGAATTACGCACGGAGTAGGGTCATAACAAATCTAACCAGGAGCTGCGTGCCCCCGCTCACCCAGACGTCTTGAGACAGAGTCCAGACGCCGATGATGACGGCTGACACGTCTAGACGAGCTGCCTTCAGTGGCGGGTAGGACTCGCACCTGATCTCCGCTCAGCAGATACTGCTCGCTCGTTGGCAAGGGTCGTCAGCCTTCCTCTTTTCTCCGTCCTTTGAACGGCTCGCCCTCCTCCGCACATCGTTCGTCGACCCCCAATTTCGGGACAAAGGGGTATCAGTGCGGGCAATCGCAGAGAGGTCGGTGACTGGCGTCATTGCGCCCAACGCAAAACCTGACGTTCTCTCCGTAAGCAGCCGTCATACAAAGGCGGCAGACCGCGCAGTCCTGGGAACCAATGCTTTCTAACGCTTTGTCCCGCATTGTCACCAAATCCGTCCTTTATGTGCGCATCGTGCAAGCGTGTATGTATGGGGGCGTGCGTGAATGCACGCACTCATAGTACATATATGCATGTATGTTGTGCGTTTTTCCTCGCTTAAAAATAGACATACACGGGGGTAGGTATGACGGGTCTGAATCCTGTCGATGATTGGAAACGCCGACGTGACTGAGGTTACGTACAGTCTTTGCCAAAAGTAACCAGGCTGCTTGGTTTTATTCCTATTCGTATAGTAGAGCCCTCACGGCTTCCCTAAAGATCAAAAAGTCCTTTGAAGTTGAGGCCAGTGGTTTTCCTTACCATAAAGAGATTTAGAGCTCGAGGGCTGGCATAACAGCTTTAATATACGACTGAGAAGCAAACCGGGCAGCCTGGTTACTTTTGACAAAGAATATACGTGCGCACACACGCACACACACACACACACACACACACACACACACACACACACACACACACACACACACACACACACACACACACACACACTGCGAGAATGTTATTTGCAGCCGCCCTATAAGTTAACAAAAAAAAGAATACTAAAAAATTACGTTCCTTGCTGCACGGAACAGTTCAGTATGGCTTCGTCTATACACAACAGAGTAAAAGAAGAGAGGGCTACAGAGAGAGAGAGAGAGGAAGAAAGAGAGAGAGAGGGAAAATCCCAGGGGAATGGCGGCTTGATGAGACGCCGCTGTGCCGTTGACAGACGTCTTTCGGGACGACTCGCATGACGAGCGCGGTGGGCCAGACGTCTCTCCCAGCAGGCTGGCAAAGCCACGCTGCTGCTGCTGTTGTTGCCCCCGTATACACAGCCCAGCGAGTTTGTGTGTCTACAGCGTGCAGCCGCGCCGTCCCAGGTGTCCTCCTCGCTGCTCTTCCTCGCTTTCCTTACTTTTACGCTATTTCTCTATCCCCGAGAGACGAGCCCGCAGACAACGTCTCCTTCGCTCCGGGCCTGCCTGCGCCGCCGTCAACGCCGCTCGCTCATCAATCAAACCGCAAATGAGTCGAAGAAACTGGCGTAACAAACCGCGTCGCGTGAAAGAAAGCCACACTCACCCCCCTTCTTCTTCCCGCCTTCTCTCTCGCGGTAACATCTTGTTTGCAGTGCCGTCCTCCGCTGTGCGGATTCTTCTCACCTACCTCGGCCTCCCAGGAGGCTTTATTTTGGACTGATTTTTTCCGTTCGCGGCTCGTTTGTGCGGGAAGACAACTATCGCCGCGACGCTGCTGCTTGGTCGGAGAAACTGCTTCTGTTTGGAAAGCCTGCAGACTCGCGGGAAACTAAGTTTCTGCCTCCGACGATAGTTGTCTCGTCTGCAATCTGCTGCTGAATATCCACGGTTTGTTTAAGTTCAAAAACGAAAAAAAACAAAGTGAAAGCAAGGATAGAGAGAAATGAGTTAGACTGTTTAGTTTTGCAAGCCAGAGTTTTTTTGCGCTCTCTGGTTATTGCGACTGAAATTGCTTTTGCCGCTTTGGAAATTACAGCCAGGTCGGCGGGCCGGGAAGGTCGAAGCATAAACACGCAAAGCTTAAGAAGTGTGTCGAACGAAAAGTCGGTTGCAGTCGACGCTGCCGCAAACGAGGATTATATAACATAAGAGGTCAGGCTGGAAAAAGTTTTCTTACCTTGCCTCGCCTCGTCAGCCTCAATACTTTTTTTTTTTTGAGATTTTTGACGAGCACGTTGAAGTCCCACTGACACTCCTCCTGTCATGGATACAAGAAAAAAGAACTGGTAACATCGTACGATGCGGCATTCCAGTTTAATTTCTGAAGCAGGTTTGGGAATAGCAACATTAAATGTTGCCTTGTGTCTGATTAGGAAAGGACAATTTATAAATAGATAAAAGGCGTTGAAAAGAAGGAGCTATGTGGACGTTACCAGTTCTTCACAGCTCTTTGAGGTATATAAGGTCGTGCGGGAATATTCCGAAATCTTTACATAGCAGGGATCCTGACCGCGAAGTTGGTGACAGGGTGATTTCTGAGAGAACGTCTAAAGCTGCAGGGTTCAATGTACGCAAGTACATAACGATGAAGTAGATCTAACAGAAAGTATAGGAAGCAATAAACTATTTCGGACAAATGTTTCGAGGAATCCCCTAAGGTGGAATATATTTGTAATAAGGGAGTAATTACTCATTGGCATCCCCCCAAGCGCAGCCATACGGCTACAAAGGAACGCTATACTTGTTGAAGCTGTACAGCATTCCTTTGTAGCCGTATGGCTGCACTTGGGTGGATGCCATTGAGTAATTACTACCTCATTACTACAGAAATATTTTAAGATGTCTTCCTCCCACTCGAAAAAAAATACATTTAAAATTTTTTTGAACAACGCTAAACAAAAAATACCTGTTGTGCGCTTCTAACTTGTATTATCGTCCACTTCATACAGTACGTCAAGGCAAGAATGAAAAGAAGAAACAACAAGAGCGAAAGCAGGGACGTATCAGTAACGCTGCTGTTTTGTAAGAAGTAATACCCAAATTTTTGCGACTAGAGAACAAAAACTTTATCGGCAGAAAATAAAGCAGTCATGTCAACTTGTAGCTTGAGGGCTTTTGTGTGCTGTCATATACTGTCACTTTCCATACATTCTTTTCTTTTTTCATTCTTTCCTCTTCCTGGCGTGGCCATGCATAGCACGCCGTCATGTTCGCGGTACTCAGATTCGCCTCGACACCTCCTTGGAATTCAATAAAAAGCTGCGCCGGCCGACACGGCTGGCCGTGCATGTCTGGCGATAGGGACGCTCCCTGGCGGCGGCGGCGGCGTCTCGTGTGTTTCTGCGCGGGTATGCCATACATCCACGCTTGTCGTGCGCGCGGCATTATATGTGTAGCGTGGCGAGAGATGATTCGAATGACCTTGGTTCGGGCTCTTAACGACGTGCGGTTTCCCTGCCGGCGCTGTGGATTCCGCGCGCCGCCGCTGGAGACGAGAGAGCATCATCATCTTCTACACTCATCGCGACGGAGAAGGCGGGCGCTCCACATTACCGAGGGCCGCCGACGCCACTCTCTGGTATATATATATATGTATTCTCTACTGTGGAGAGCTGGCCGGCGCGCCGCTTTCTCAATGTACACGCTTCACATCGAGGTGCAATGCGCCGGCGGGGTAGTCCTCGTCGGCGAGGTCCTATGTGCGTGCGCCGCAACGGAGATGCTGTGCGACGATGTCAACTTAACATTCTCGAGTTCCTTCCAGACAACCACAAGGTGTGCTCGCGCGAGTATGAAGTGTTGAAGACCTACTACGCTGTCCAACTAAAGAATCGGCATTGATCATCGTGAATTCGTTGAATCGGAGCGGATACAGGTCGCTGTGTTCATATGTTTGCTGGGGCCGTATCATGTAACGATTCATTAGATTTTCATTTCATTTCGTAGTGACGTCAATTCTGACGAAAGAAATAGGAGGCCGGGAAGTAAACTCCCGTTTACAGGCACGGCCGGTGTGGTAGCGACGCCGCCTCTCGCCAACCAACAGCCTCCGCATCCAGTCTGGCCTTGTAGCACGGGCTATTCGTTGCGTAACCATCGCACGGCTTCTGTCCCGAAACTGGATTAGCGCCGATAAAGCTTAGGTGTGTCAAACGCGGCTCTGTGCTCTGTAATTAGCCGGCGGGAGCAGCAAATAGTCGTAGAGAACCAAACAAATTGAAATTGAACTTAAGCGTAACACAATACGCTGCTAAGTTTCTTGCCCAGCCTCTGCTATTGGTCACTGCTGCTGACGGCATATGCCACGCCGGATGACGTCATGCTGGTCATAGCCGAAACGCGCCCATGATGCCACTTCCTTGGAAAAACGCTCCCCAAGTCCATTCCGGGTGTAGCTTGACGCGGCGTTAGATGTGCGACGAATGATCCCTGCGACACGGCCGGACTGAATGCGGCGGCAGCACTGTGGCAAGAAGCGGCTTCGCTACCACACCGGCCGTTCCTCTGATTGGGAGGTAGTTTAATTTTGGCAAGTGCACGGCTTGTGACCCTCACATACTGGACTAGGGTTACGCACGTGACTTGTTTTTCAGCAGATCAGATTTATTCTTTGCCTTGCCGAATGGATGCGCACGAATTCCAACGCTATGCAGAGCCCGGTGCTGCCGCCGCGAGAAACGTATTTTGTAATGCGCTGCCTGTTGCTTTTCTCTTGTATGCCACGCAGAAAAATAATGTAACTAGTAACTTACTGATGCTCGTGCTTCGTTCTTCCGAAAACACGAGGTGCATA